>NW_019943308.1:226215-256810 GCF_002910315.2 Salvelinus sp. IW2-2015
CGCTCAATTCCTCTCATAATTTCTAGCTCTATTCACATACATACTACAGGTCAATAATTCCATACCAGTCCAGAAACTGCCTAACAGCCTGTTAGTTAATGTCTGTTTAAATGCGGTTGGCTTGGTCATTAGCATTCCTGTAATGTAATGTGGCTGTAATGCTGCTCTCTGGCAGCAATCTGAATCAAAGAGCTGTGCTGGGCACAAGTCAAAGCTTTAGATCAGTTCAAAGGAAGAGGGGTCAGGAGAGGGGTCAGTCCATCTCTGCACTGCAGCCCCTACATAAGCCAGCACACACATCTGCGGGCGAAACACCACACCACACACACATGAAAGCATGCACACACAGGCTTATACACACACACACATCTGCAGGCGTGCACACTTGTAGAACACACAACCCCATTACACACGCACAAACCACAGATTGACTTCCAAATGGAGGTCCCTGTCAACTACAGCCCTAAACGTTTCCCTGAGGCCGGCTTGATTTACACACACACACAACACACACACACACACACACACACACCACACACACACACACACACACACACACACACACACACACACACACACACACACACACATGCTCCTGCTCTAGTTCTCTGACTAGTCTCTTCTCTGTACTTCCTGAAATGAGACATGGCAGCGGTGCCCATTTTCCTCCTGACTGAGTGACCTTTGATTTAGGCTAATTTCTCTCATTAAATCAGACGCTGACCTTAGTGGAATGCCTCTTCTTTGATGTGGGCCCTGCCTAGCCTGTGTGACTCAGATCAGAGGGACGGGTGTGTGTGTTTCCCTTCCTGCCGAGCTGGCTGAGCGGGCAGACACTCTGGCATTCCCTGTGCTTGTTGTTGCTCCTCTCTATTCCCAGCCCAAACTGGGATTCCCCGGCCTCGCTTTCCATTCCACGTCATCCTGGAATACTTCCTCACTGTTTTAGTTCTGATCAGAGATTTAATGTTGAAAGAGTAGGCCAGATGAGACCGGTGTCATTGACTGACCCGAGACGGTGTCATTGACTGACCCTGAGACCGGTGTCATTGACTGACCCTGAGACAGGTGTCATTGACTGACCCTGAGATTGGGTGTCATACCCACTTGTGGTTATTTATATGTGTTTATGTTTCTGTGTGTTGTTTATGTTGTGCATGAGTGTGTGTATATGTGTGTGCTGCACATGAATTGTTAAAGTTGTGGGCACTAAAAAGTAACTTTTTAAATACCTGTACCACGGATCTGACAAGCAGTCGCTAGGAGACGAACACGCTCAGTGTGACACTTACAGTGTGCAGTTGTTCTGCCAATACCAGGCAGGACAGAACTTATTAGTGTCTCCAAACAGTAGTGTTAGTGTGCTACCTCTTTCCTGACGTGAGTGTACCTGTGTATCTCCCTGACCCCAGGTCATCTCTGACCTGGAGGAGCAGGTGTCCTCTCTGAGGGACGAGCTGCAGCACGCCCCACAGCCAGAGGAAGCAGCAGCTGCTGGAGCTGGGGGTGCCAGGGAGGAGGAGAGGCAGCGTGCGGCCAGGACCAGGAGGCCTCCTGGGCAGGCTGAGAGCCGAGATGGACCACATCCGCCTGGAGCTGGAGACGAGCCACAAGGCCGAGAGACAACTGGCCCAGGAGAAGGTGGGTGATGGGGTCGGGGTTGAGACATGGCACTGCCAGGGGAGAAGGGAAGAGAAGAAGAGCCCAGGAGAAGGTGGGTGAGGGTTTCGGGTTTGGACATGGCAACTGCCAGGGGAGTAGGGAAGAGAGAGAGAGCCCAGGATAAGGTGGGTGAGGGTTTCGGGGTTGGGACATGGCACTGCCAGGGGAGAAGGGAAGAGCGGAGAGAGCCCAGGATAAGGTGGGGTGATGGGGTCGGGGTTGGGACATGGCACTGCCAAGGGAGAAGGGAAAAGAGAGAGAGCCCAGGATAAGGTGGGTGATGGGGTCGGGGTTGGGACATGGCACTGCAAGGGAGAAGGGAAAAGAGAGAGAGCCAGGATAAGGTGGGTGAGGTTTCGGGGTTGGGACATGGCACTGCCAGGGGAGAAGGAAGAGCGAGAGAGCCCAGGATAAGGTGGGTGATGGGTCGGGGTTGGGACATGGCACTGCCAGGGAGAAGGGAAAAGAGAGAGAGCCCAGGATAAGGTGGGTGATGGGATGGGTGGGCAGGGACATAGCACCACCACAAGTCAAGGACATCCTCCCTCTTCTCCTCTTCTCCATTTCCACCTCTGTCCTCTTTTCATAGTCTCCACCCCTCCATGGTACTCCCAGTAGAAGAACAGGGTACAGAGGAGGGTAGTATACATATGGAGAATCAGTCATGCTCCAGTATACCAGATGTGTCCTGTTATTGGTATGTAGGACAGAACAGAGTGCTTATCAGATGGAAGCTTTTAACACTAGGTCTGCTGGGCTTCCATGGACCCCCCCTTTAAGCTAATGAGCAGTCATTCTGACTGTGGAATTCATATATTTCATATATGCTATAGCAAAAAATATAAATGTGGTTGTGTTTATGAAGGCCTTGGCTAACATTACAATATGATTTCAAATAAACAATAGCATTTTCATTAGTTTGTTACTGTAGGCTATATGTAAAAACAAAAATGCCAAAATTCAAGTGTTCAATCAATTTTATTTGTGGGTACCCTTGTTACAACTATGAAAGAGAAAGCTTATGCTTTGGAACAGGGTAACAGCTTTTATAACACAATAAAATATATATATTTTCCCCAACCACAAAACCACGGTCAAAGATGCGGTCAAATGACAAACATTTTTGTAACTTTCACTTGCTTGACACAACCTTTGTTTGGTTGTAGTAAATCAAATCAAATGTATTTGGTCACGATACACTGGTTAGCAGAGTGTTAATGGTCCACATACACCATGGTTAGCAGATGTTAATGGTCACATACACATGGTTAGCAGATGTTAATGCGAGTGTAGCCAAATGCTTGTGCTTCTAGTTCCGACCATGCAGTAATATTAACAAAGTAATCTAACAATTTCACAATAACTACCTTATACACACAAGTGTAAAGGAATGAATAAGAATATGTACATATACATATTTGGATGAGCGATGGCGAACGGCATAGGCAAGGTGCAGTAGATGGTATATACATATGAGATGAGTAATGTAGGTATGTAAACATGATATAAAGTGGCATTGTTTAAAGGGACTAGTGATACATTTATTACATCCAATTTTTAATTATTAAAGTGGCTAGAGATTGAGTCAGTATGTTGGCAGCAGCCACTCAATGTTAGTGATGGCTGTTTAACAGTCTGATGCGCTTGAGATAGAAGCTGTTTTTCAGTCTCTCGGTCCCCGCTTGATGCACCTGTACTGACCTTGCCTTCTGGATGATAGCGGGGTGACAGGCAGTGTGCTACGGGTCGAGGACGCGGCGGTGACACACCAATGTTCGATATTTTATTCTATGTGTCGTATAACCAGTTTTAGGAGGTCATGTTTGATTGTTTTTGCCCTCCTTCTCCCAAACGGGTAAGGCCTGCTCCGTCTCCTTCTGCCCTACAGATAGGGGCCTTTGCTTCCGCGCCTTCTCCAACAGTTAAGCGCCTTGCTTCCGCTGCCTTCTCCCAACAGGTAGGGCTCGTGACTCCCCTCCTTCTCCCAACAAGTAATGGGCCTAGCTCCGTCTCCTTCTCCCAACAGTAAGGCCTGCTCCGCTCCTTCTCACCCACACAGTAAGGCCATGCGCCGCTCCTTCTTCCCCAACAGGTAGGCCTGCTTCCGCGTCTTCTCCCAACAGTAGGCCTGCGCCGCTCCTTCTGGCCCCAACGAGTTAGGGCCTTGCGCTCCGCCTCTAACTTCCCTAAGGGTTGGTACCCGGAGCTTCCTTAACACTGACTGTAGAGTTTGGGATAAAGCCTATTTGTCTCTTAGCTGACTTCAAAGATACGACCTATAATCCAAACCTCCCAAACAGTAGGTGAGCCTGCTTTGCTCTGTTGGCTTTTCCTTCTCTGTACCCTCACAAACCCAACGAGGAGTGGCCTGTTGGTCGATGACTTAACTCGGCGCCGCCATTTTATAATTTTCTTGACTCCTCGAGCGTGCATCCTTCTCCCAACCAGTGGGCCTGCTCCGTGCTCTTTCCTCCCAACAAGTAGGGTCTGCTTCCCCTCCGGTCTCCCAACAGTAGGGCTGCTCCCCCTCCCTTTCTTTCTCCCAACCAGGTAGGCCTGCCTCCGCTCCTTTCCCCACCTCTGTAGGGATCCTTGATCTTTTCTGTCCCCTCTCGCTCTGTGACATTCCTGTCGTGGTGTAGGTGCCCAACTCAGCTGTTAGGCGCAGGGCAAGGTAGTTTGTCCCCCGTGCTCCGCTCCTTCTGTGATGCGTTGTGCAGACCTCACTACCCTCGGGAGAGCCTTATGGTTGTGGGCCGGCGAGAGCAGTAGGAGCCAGTTCTGGCTCGTTCCAGGCGGGTGTACAGCCCGACAGGATGGGCCTCTCTCGATCCTGTGCCACTCTCCTTTCTGGCCCAGAAACAAGTAAAGGTTTTCGCTGCTCCGCTCTCTGTCTCCCTAACTTTTGGGTTGATCTAGGGACCATCCATGCTACCAATCTTCTCCCTCTTTCTTGCTCTTCCCACCATGAGGACTTTGAAGAGAAGTAGGCGGCCTGTCTGCTCACTCCTTCATCCTTCCCGAATTCACCAACACTAGGGGCCTCGTCGTCGCCATCCAGTGCTGTAGGGGCCGACAGCACGCCTCGCTTCAACCCCAATTTAATGCAGTTCTAGGAGGCTTCTTTGGCTTCCGCTCTTCTTGTGCATGCCCCATGATCAGAGCGCCTTGAGAGACTCTGTTCAATCACGCTGTCTCTTCTCCACCTGCGTCCCAACCACAGCTAGTTGGTGCGCGCGCGCGCGCGGCCATAGCTGGCCCTCGCACTCCTATCTTCACCAACAGTAAGGCTGCCATGGGCATTCGCAATCCTTCGCCTCCTACGCTATTATACGTTACGTGTGGCGCTGACTCCGCTTCCTTCTTTTGCCATGAACTCCACGTTGTTCAGTTGTTGGCATGCTCTCTCTCCCTCTATCTGCCACCCAACGTATGTCGAGGCCTGCCTTGTGCTCCCCGCGGTGCCTCTTCTCCTTAATTCAGTTATGGTGCGCTGTGCTCCGCGTGCCTATCTGCACGAAAAGACAGGGGCCTCGCTCCCCCCTCCTTGCTCCCAACAAGTAGGCGCCTGCCTTCCGCAGTCCCCTGTCCTGTGGCTTCTCTGTAATCGAGGGAAATGCACGAGAAGAGGCCTGTCTTTGGCGCTCCTGTTACCAATGCCACACCAAGTGATCGGGCGAGCTGCTTCGCCCTCCTGCTACCCAACGGAGTAGGGCCATGCTTCCCACTCTTCACTCTCCAACGATAGGGCCTGCTCCGCTGGTCTAGCCACAATCTCAGCTTCTCTAGGGCCTGCTCCCCGCCAATTCTAAAAAAACCCCCTGCCCTAACCCGCGAGGTGTAGGCTCCCTGAGCATGGCCTCCTCCGCACCTCCTACATCTCTCTCAAACAGTGGACTGTATGGGCTAGCGGGTCGCCCGCAGTCCTTCTCTGCCCATGTGGATATTTCCCAGAGATTGAAAGCGGTCCCCAACAGTCAGACGTGTGCTTGAGCTCCGACTTCGATGCTCTCGCCGCCCACATCAGGAGTATGGGACCGTTGCTCCTCGCTTCCTGGTTTCATACCCTAAATCTGTTAGTGGCGCTAGCTTCCCAACAGGTAGGAGAGCCTGCGTCGCAGCTCCTTCTTCCCCACACTCTTAGTAGGGCCTCGCTCGCGCTCCTTGCTTCCCAACTCACGGAGGCCTGACATTCCACTCCTAATCGTGCCCAGAGCAGCGATAGGGCCCTGCTCCACTCTTCTCCCAAACAGTCCGTGCCTGTCTCGCTCCTGGTGCGCGACAGTTGGGAATACTCCGAGACAGTGACAAGACTAAGCATGAAATACCTCTCTCGACTACAATTCCACTCGAAATACTTTGAACTCTTACAAATACTGAATTAGATAACCGAAGACTTAATTTAAAACATACTAGCTCAGATATAAGGAGATACATTAAGCTAAAGGAGTATGATGGGAGAATGCGTAGTTTCATGCAGGAGGGGAGTGGAACGCATATAAAGCGCCATTAGCTGTCAATGTCAATCACCAATTGTGAATGAAGCAGAGTGCGGCAGGCGACCAAATTCCTAATTGTACGTTGGAATCCATCAAATGATTGGACAGCCTAATCTTAAATGGTGGTGTACCGGGACTATGATTCTAAGAGACGTCTTCTGCTATTTGACTCACACACTGCAAAGAGCTCAAGTCCTGCAGCTCTCTAGTTTTGTCTCATCACTTGATTGTCTGTTCGTGTGGACTTCTGGGTCGACTAATTGTACCGTGGCTATAACAGCAGGAATACGCTAAAGTTAAGCGACTGGCCAGAAAACAGAGCCCGTCACATCTTGCTCTTTCATGTGTAAACAGACGGGCTGAGGATGTAATACTACAAGCAGTGCGCCTAGTCTCTCTTGGCTAAGAGGGTATGAGGAGTGACTGACGTGTATCACTCCTTCATTTTATAAATGTGTTTGAGAATCTCAAATGTGTGTGCGAGTTGTCTAACGTTTTCAACAGCCAGCTCTGACACACCACACTTACCCACCCAGAGCATGCCACGCAGGGGTCTTGTTCAGAGTCCACAAGTCAAGAAAGACTGTTAAAGTCCCAGCTCAGGCCAGAACGGAAGCACAGGTAGATGAGTATAATAGTAACACCTCTCCTATTGCCTAGAATTGTTTAGTGTGTATGTGTTGATATTGGCTTATGTGTGTTTTGTTTAAATTGATGTAGTTCTGTCCTTGAGCTGTTCTTGTCTATTAATATGACGTATTATGTCATATTTCATGTTTTGCTTGGACCCCAGGAACAGAGGCTGCTGCTTGTGCAACAGCTAATAGGGATCAAATAAAATACCAAAAATACCAAAAGCAGACTATTCAGCGAGAGCTGAATTATACATGCTGAACCGCTTCATCTCTGGGAAATATCCACATGGGGCAGCAGGCGTGAGTGTCAGAGAATGTGGTGTTGGAGGCCTGTAGAACCGCGAGGTTGGCTAAGGAAGGCAATGTCTCCATGGACTATTTCCTCACTCCACTGTCATTGGTCAACAAGTTGCTTACAAAGAACACAGTGAGGCGGGAGCTCCTCCCTCTGACAAAAATAAGGCACCCTGCACAGCCGTGGACAACTGTGCTGAAGAATGACAAGACAACGGGACACATCAAGAGAAAACAGGAGACTTATGTACTACTATTATGTCACATCGACAATAGTGGAGAAGGTGGAACATTTTAAATTCCTAGGCGTTACACATCACGGACAAACTGAATTGGTCCACCCACACAGACAGGTGTGGTGAAGAAGGTGCAGCAGCGCCTCTTCAACCTCAGGCAGGAAGAAATTTGGCTTGTCACCAAAAACACTCACAACTACAGATGCACAATCGAGAGCATCCTGTCGGGCTGTATCACCGCCTGGTACGGCAACTGCTCCGCCCACAACCATAAGGCTCTCCAGAGGGTAGTGAGGTCTGCACAACGCATCACCGGGGGCAAACTACCTGCCCTCCGGACACCTACACCACCCGATGTCACAGGAAGGCCAAAAAGATCATCAAGGACACAACCACCCGAAGCCACTTGCCTGTTCACCCGCTATCATCCAGAAGGCAAGGTCAGTAACAGGTGCATCAAAGCGGGGACCGAGAGACTGAAAAAACAGCTTCTATCTCAAGGCCATCAGACGTTAAACAGCATCACTAACATTGAGTGGCTGCTGCCAACATACTGACTCAAATCTCTAGCCACTTTAAAATTTAAAAATTGGATGTAATAAATGTATCACTAGTCCCTTTAAACAATGCCACTTTATTCATGTTACATACCCTACATTACTCATCCTCATTATGTTATACCATCTACTGCACCTTGCCTATGCCGTTCGCATCGCTCATCCATATATTTATATGTACATATTCTTATTCATTCCTTTACACTTGTTGTGTATAAGGTAGTGTTGTGAAATTGTAGATTACTTTGTTAGATATTACTGCTGGTCGGAACTAGAACACAAGACATTTGGCTACACTCGCATTAACATCTGCTAACCATGTGTATGTGACCATTAACATCTGCTAACCATGTGTATGTGACCATTAACATCCTGCTAACCATGTTGTATGTGACCAATAACATTTGATTTGATTTACTCAACCAACAAAAGGTTGTGTCAAGCAAGTGAAAGTTACAAAATGTTGTCATTTGACCGCATCTTTTGACCGTGCTTCTTGGTGGTTGGGGAAAAATATATATTTTATTGTTGTTATAAAAGCTGTTACCCTGTTCCAAAGCATAAGCTTTCTCTTTCATAGTTGTAACAAAGGTACCCCACAAATAAAATTGATTGAACACTTGAATTTTGGCATTTTTGTTTTTACATATAGCCTACAGTAACAAACTAATGAAAATGCTATTGTGTTATTTGAAATCATATTGTAATGTTAGCCAAGGCCTTCATAAACACAACCACATTATTATTTTTGKTATAGCATATATGAAATATATGAATTCCACAGTCAGAATGACTGCTCATTAGCTTAAAGGGGGGGTCCATGGAAGCCCAGCAGACCTAGTGTTAAAAGCTTCCATCTGATAAGCACTCTGTTCTGTCCTACATACCAATAACAGGACACATCTGGTATACTGGAGCATGACTGATTCTCCATATGTATACTACCCTCCTCTGTACCCTGTTCTTCTCTACTGGGAGTACCATGGAGGGGTGGGAGACTATGAAAAGAGGACAGAGGGTGGAAATGGAGAAGAGGAGAAGAGGGAGGATGTCCTTGACTTGTGGCGGTGCTATGTCCCTAGCCCACCCATCCCATCACCCACCTTATCCTGGGCTCTCTCTCTTTTCCCTTCTCCCTTGGCAGTGCCATGTCCCAACCCCGACCCCATCACCCACCTTATCCTGGGCTCTCTCGCTCTTCCCTTCTCCCCTGGCAGTGCCATGTCCCAACCCCGAAACCCTCACCCACCTTATCCTGGGCTCTCTCTCTCTTCCCTACTCCCCTGGCAGTTGCCATGTCCCAACCCCGAAACCCTCACCCACCTTCTCCTGGGCTCTCTCTCTCTTCCCTTCTCCCCTGGCAGTGCCATGTCTCAACCCCGACCCCATCACCCACCTTCTCCTGGGCCAGTTGTCTCTCGGCCTTGTGGCTCGTCTCCAGCTCCAGGCGGATGTGGTCCATCTCGGCTCTCAGCCTGCCCAGGGAGGCCTCCTGGTCCTGGGCCGCACGCTGCCTCTCCTCCTCCCTGAGCACCCCCAGCTCCAGCAGCTGCTGCTTCCTCTGGCTGTGGGCGTGCTGCAGCTCGTCCCTCAGAGAGGACACCTGCTCCTCCAGGTCAGAGATGACCTGGGGTCAGGGAGATACACAGGTACACTCACYTCAGGAAAGAGGTAGCACACTAAGACACTACTGTTTGGAGACACTAATAAGTTCTGTCCTGCCGTGGTATTGGCAGAACAACTGCAACACTGTAAGTGTCACACTGAGCGTGTTCGTCTCCTAGCGACTGCTTGTCAGATCCGTGGTACAGGGTATTTAAAAAGTTACTTTTTAGTGCCCACAACTTTAACAATTCATGTGCAGCACACACATATACACACACTCATGCACACACATAAACACACACACATAAACACACACATATATACACACACAAGTGGGTATGACACCCAATCTCAGGGTCAGTCAATGACACCTGTCTCAGGGTCAGTCAATGACACCGGTCTCAGGGTCAGTCAATGACACCGGTCTCAGGGTCAGTCAATGACACCGGTCTCATCTGGCCTACTCTTTCAACATTAAAATCTCTGATCAGAACTAAAACAGTGAGGAAGTATTCCAGGATGACGTGGAATGGAACAGCGAGGCCGGGGGAATCCCAGTTTGGGCTGGGAATAGAGAGGAGCAACAACAAGCACAGGGAATGCCAGAGTGTCTGCCCGCTCAGCCAGCTCGGCAGGAAGGGAAAACACACACACCCGTCCCTCTGATCTGAGTCACACAGGCTAGGCAGGGCCCACATCAAAGAAGAGGCATTCCACTAAGGTCAGCGGTCTGATTTAATGAGAGAAATTAGCCTAAATCAAAGGTCACTCAGTCAGGAGGAAAATGGGCACCGCTGCCATGTCTCATTTCAGGAAGTACAGAGAAGAGACTAGTCAGAGAACTAGAGCAGGAGCATGTGTGTGTGTGTGTGTGTGTGTGTGTGTGTGTGTGTGTGTGTGTGTGTGTGTGTGTGTGTTGGTGTGTGTGTTGTGTGTGTGTGTGTGTTGTAAATCAAGCCGGCCTCAGGGAAACGTTTAGGGCTGTAGTTGACAGGGACCTCCATTTGAAGTCAATCTGTGGTTTGTGCGTGTGTAATGGGGATTGTGTTTCTACCAAGTGTGCACGCCTGCAGATGTGGTGTGTGTATAAGCCTGTGTGTGCATGCTTTCATGTGTGTGTGTGTGTGTTCGCCCGCAGATGTGTGTGCTGGCTTATGTAGGGCTGCAGTGCAAGATGGACTGACCCCTCTCCTGACCCCTCTTCCTTTGAACTGATCTAAAAGCTTTGACTTTGCCCCAGCACAGCTCTTTGATTCAGATTGCTGCCAGAGAGCAGCATTACAGCACATTACATTACAGGAATGCTAATGACCAAGCCAACCGCATTTAAACAGACATTAACTAACAGGCTGTTAGGCAGCTTCTGGACTGGTATGGAATTATTGACCTGTAGTATGTTATGTGAATAGAGCTAGAAATTATGAAGGAATGTGAGCGATTGAGAGAGGGGGAGGCAAAGAGAGAGAGAGATACAGAGAGAGAGCGGGGGAGGTAGGGAGAGATTGAGAGAAGGGGGTGACAGAGAAAGAAAGAGAGAAGGGGAGGCAGAAGAGAGAGAGAGAGGGTGTGGTGTCTATAGAATGAGAGAGGTTGTGGTGTCTATAGACAATGAAGAGGGTTGTGGTGTCTATAGACATTGAGAGGGGGTTGTGGTGTCTATAGACATTGAGAGGGGGTTGTGGTGCTATAGACAATGAAGAGGGGGTTGTGGTGTCTATAGACGATGAGAGGGGTTGTGGTGTCTATAGACAAGGAGAGGGGGTTGTGGTGTCTATAGACAATGAGAGAGGTTGTGGTGTCTATAGAAATAGAGAGGGTTGTGGTGTCTATAGACACAATAAGAGAGGGTGTGGTGTCTATAGACAATGAGAGGGGTTGTGGTGTCTATAGACAATGAGAGAGGGTTGTGGTGTCTATAGACAATGAAGAGAGGGTGTGGTGTCTATAGACAATGAGAGAGGGTGTGGGTGTCTATAGACAATGAGAGAGGGTTGTGGTGTCTATAGACAATGAGAGAGGGTTGTGGTGTCTATAGACAATGAGAGAGGGTTGTGGTGTCTATAGACAATGAGAGAGGGTTGTGGTGTCTATAGACAATGAGAGAGGGTTGTGGTGTCTATAGACAATGAAGGGTTGTGGTGTCTATAGACAATGAGAGGGGTTGTGGTGTCTATAGACAATTGAGAGGGGGAAATCTGAGGACCGTATGATGATTTGCTTCAGTTTGACCCATTGATTTTCTAGGAATATAATGCATTGTGTATGGTTTAATTTGACCCATTGATTCTCTAGATTATATATGCATTGTACATTAGTTTAAGAGCAGTAACCCCATAAGAACCAAAATATAAGCTTGTTCAACTCCAATGTCTGAAAACAATGTAAATGTAAACAAACACTTTGCCTCAAAACATGGTTAAAATTATACATTTGATATCATGGATGGTCATCCTTGCATCCATAGCTCTGTCTATGTACATTTTCCAGGTCATCACTTAGGTTTTTAGTGCCACAGGAGCGTGGAGTAACTTTGTTATTGTTTCAATTAAGGATTCTAGTTTAACTGTATGTAGCATCATGTGAATAGGAATGGAAAATATATGTATATCAAAAAACTTCCCCCTCTCTTCCACAGACACATCCTACTGGTCATTTACCTCTCTCCAGACACCTCTTACTGCCCCCCCCTCTTTCCACAGACACCTGTACTGTCCCTTCTCTCTCCACAGACACCCTCTACTGTCCCTTCCCCTCTCTTTCCACCGACACCTCTATCTGTCCTCTCCCCTCGCCACAGACACCCTCTACTGTCCCTTCCCCTCTCTTTCACAGCACCCTCTACTGTCCCTTCCCCTCTTCCACAGACACCTCTACTGTCCTTCCCTTCTCTCCACAGACACCTCTACTGTCCTTCCCTCTTCGCCACAGACACCCTCTACTGTCCCTTCCCCTCGCCACAAACACCCTCTACTGTCCCTTCCCCTCTCTCTCCACAGACACCCTCTACTGTCCCTTCCCCTCTCTCACAGACACCCTCTACTGTCCCTTCCCTCTCTCGCCCCAGACACCCTCTACTGTCCTTCCCCTCTCTTTCACAGACACCCTCTACTGTCCCTTCCCCTCTCTTTCCACAGACACCCTCTACTGTCCCTTCCTCTCTCTCCACGACACCCTCTACTGTCCTTCCCTCTCGTCCACAAGACACCCTCTACTGTCCTTCCCCTCTCTTTCCACAGGCACCCTCTACTGTCCCTTCCCCTCGCCACAGACACCCTCTACTGTCCTTCCCCTCTCTTTCCACAGACACCCTCTACTTCCCTTCCCTCTCTCTCCACCGACACCCTCTACTTCCCTCCCCTCTCTCGCCACAGACACCTCTACTGTCCCTTCCCCCTCTTTCCACAGACACCCTCTACTGTCCCTTCACCCTCTCTCTCCACAGACACACCTCTACTGTCCCTTCCCCTTCTCCACAGACACCCTCTACTGTCCCTATCCTTCTCTCTCCACAGACACCCTTCTACTGTCCTTCCCTCTCCACAGACACCCTCTACTGTCCCTTCCCCTCTCTGCCACAGACACCCTCTACTGTCCCTTCCCCTCTCTCCACAGACACCTCTACTGTCCCTTCCTCTCTCGCCACAGACACCCTTAGCTGTCCCTTCCCCTCTCTCGCCACAACCCTTACTGTCCTTCCCCTCTCTCCGCCACAGACACCCTCTACTGTCCCTTCCTCTCTTCGCCACAGACACCCTCTACTGTCCTTCCCCTCTCTCGCCACAGACACCCTCTACTGTCCCTTCCCCTCTCTCGCACAGACACCCTCTACTGTCCCTTCCCTCTCTCTCCACAGACACCTCTGTCCCTTCCCTCTCTCCCACAGACACCCTCTACTGTCCCTTCCCCTCTCTCTCCACAGACACCCGGGCATCCCAGGACAGTGAGGTTCTCTCTCGTTATGGCTTTCAGTCACATGGCAATTAGAGCATAAAGCGTCTGAAGTCTTTTTGTGTGGAAACCTCCAGAGAATCAAAGCTGATCACCACAACACCAGATGCATGGCTGTGTCAACACACCCTCACACACAGAACAGACAACACGAAAAATGGAGGAACACACTCACACACAAACACAACACATACAGTGAAAGACAGCAATAAACAGTGCCAGGCGTGTGGTCGACATGACTTCAAGGCAGGCAATTAGACCTGGCTGACACCTCAATGTAGAATTCCCTCTTCAACCGTCTGGCTGATCCTCTTCCCCTACCTTTAATATGTTTGGAAAAACAACATATAGGCAACAACATACTAGGCTCAGCTATAGGCTAAAACAATTAGGCTAACAACATATAGGCTAACAATATAGGCCTAACAACATATAGGCTAACAACTTAGGCTAATAACTTATGCTAACAACATAAGCTAATAACATATAGGCTAACAACATATAGGCTAACAACATATAGGCTAAAACATATATGCTACAACATATAGCTAACAACATATAGGTAAAATATGGCTAAACATATAGGCAAACATATAGGCTAACAACATATAGGCTAACATATAGGCTAACTACATATAGGCTAACAACATATAGGCTAACAACATATAGGCTAACAACATATAGGCTAACAACATATAGGCTAACACATATAGGCTAACAACATATAGGCTACAACAATATAGGCTAACACATATAGGCTAACAACATATAGCAATAACTATAGGCTAACACATATAGGCCCACAATATAGGCTAACAACTATAGGCTAACAAATATAGGCTAACAACATATAGGCTAATAAAATAGGCTAACAACATATAGGCTAACAAATATAGGCTAAAAATAAGGCTAACCATTGGCTAAACAACATATAGGCTAAAACATATAGGTAACAACATATAGGCTAAAACATATAGGCTAACATACTAGGCTAACAACATATAGCGTAACAACATATAGGCTAACAACATATAGGTAACACATATAGGCATAACAACATATAGGCTACAACATATAGGCTAACAACATATAGGCTAACAACAATAGGCTAACACATATAGCTAACAACATATAGGCTAACAACATATAGGATAACAAATATAGCTAACAACATATAGGCTAACCAACATATAGGAGTACAACAATATAGGCTAACAACATATAGGCTAACAACATATAGGCTAACAAATATAGGGCTAAAACATATAGGCTAACAAATAGGGCCTAACAACATATAGGCTAAACAACATATGGCTAATAACATATAGGCTAACAATATAGGCTAACAACTATAGGCTAAACAACATATAGGCTACATACATATAGGCCTAATACATATAGCAATAACAACAACATATAGGCTAAACAACATATAGCTAACAACATATAGGATAACAACATATAGGCTAACAACATATAATCAATGGATAACACATCAATATAGGATAACAACATATAGGCTATAGCAACATATAGTGCTAACAACATATAGGCTTAACAACATATAGGATAACACATATAGGCTAACAACATATAGGCTAACAACATATAGGCTAACAACATATAGGAATAACACATATAGGCTACAACATATAGGCTAACAACATATAGGTTACTGAAACAAGCTGGAAATAAAAGATGCCTAGTATTTGTTGCAGGCGTGCATAATTGCATGCTGAACTGAAGGGTGTCAATTTAGTCCAACAGTCCTACTCTTCATGACAGCTTCCTCATACCATGCTGACATAGAATGTGTGATTAAATACATTTTGACTAATATGAATGTTAAGTCGTTTGTTGTATGAGTTATATAAATCACTGACAGCGGCAAGAATAGATTGAGAGGTGAGGAAATTGAAAAATTGAAATTAAATAGATAAAATCCAATATTCAAATATATGAATGGAAGGGGATAGAGAGAACAAAGACAGAGAGAGAGACAATCTGGAGGGGAGAGCACATCTGTCTGAGCTTGACTGAACATCAATAGGGAGAAAGAGAGGAGGGAGACAGGGACAATAAGAGACAGCTGCATTGGAACAAGCTCATTTGTGGCATGTGACAAGTGGACGAGATTAAAAACATAGCTACCCCTACTCCAAATTCCCACCCACTCTCAGAAATCATTTCTATAGCAATTCTTATAAGAAATCAAAATGTGAGCTGAATGTCATCTGCAATCTAATGACTTAGGTACTACAAACACACAACAAACGTCAGCATTGATCTCTCTGTCAGCATGAGACATGTGAAAGTGAAACACCATGCAGTCCTACTCAATCACAAAGCAGATGTGATCTAATCAACATGCAAAAATCCCAAACATAACTCTAACCAACACACTGATGTGTCAACTCAACAACAGACAGAGCCCAATGGCTATAGGATGTCTGGGAGAAGGAAGACAGGACTGGCCTGACAAAACCATCTAATAGGACTGATCAATCGTTCAATTACAAGGCAGAGAGAGAGACAGACACCCCTCCCCTAAGACACAGCGTTCTTGTCCAGCTGTCTTTGACAGTTTCTCTCTCATCAGACTCCCTCCTCACGCTCAGACTCACGCTATCATCAGGCCCTTCATTTCTCCCGGTCTTGTTAATCACTTTACTGGGGGAAAAGTTTTTGAAGTTTTGCCAGGGTTATTATTTAGTCCATCACATGTTAAGGAGAGACCCCTCTGAGGATCTGACTCTCTCCCATGCTGTTTGAGTCCAGATGTTTTCTCAGAAAATATATTTCAGGACGTGTGAGAGGGGAAAAAACGGAATTAGCCATAAAAATGAGTTGAGTGAAGTCGCTGTAAGAAAACTAAAATATGGCTTTGACGAGCCAATAGATGATCACGTTTCTGTTGTTCAGGACAACAAGAGTTAAATGAATTTGTAATGTTGATGTAGTTTCTGAAGTGGAATTCTTTGGACAGACCAATAGGAAACAGACTCCAATGTCTCAAGCAGGGAAACAATAGCATTGACTAAGTAGAAATACATATCAAATCAAATCAAGTTTTATTTTATATAGCCTTCGTACATCAGCTAATATCTCGAAGTGCTGTTACAGAAACCCAGCCTAAAACCCCAAACAGCAAGCAATGCAGGTGTAGAAGCCGGTGGCTAGGAAAAACTCCCTAGAAAGGCCAAAACCTAGGAAGAAACCTAGAGAGGAACCAGGCTATGAGGGGTGGCCAGTCCCTCTTCTGGCTGTGCCGGGTGGAGATTATACAAACTATGCCAAGATGTTCAAAATGTCATAAGTGACAAGCATGGTCAAATAATAATCATGAATAATTTTCAGTGTGCTTTTCATAGCCGATCATTAAGAGTTGAAAATAGCAGGTCTGGAAATATCACTCCTAAACAACAACGTTAGTCCATTTAAATATCCAGCTGCTTGAGGAGAAGGACAGATCCACTGTGCCGTGGCAGACAGTCAGAACATGACAAACTATTTATTAGTTTAAAAACAAGAGAAACATGAGTATTGCACCAGAATATGGATGTGTTGGGACAGAGAGGATAGCGTGTCTCTTGCGAGTGTGTTTGAGATAGGGAGTGTGTGTGTGTGTGTGTGTCTCCCTCTCTCTCTCGGTCTCTCTAATAGGGCTCTCTTCCCCTCGTGTGCCCTGATCGGGCTAACAGAGCAGCACAGAGCTGGCTGCAGGCTAACACATTTACTGAGAGCTGCTTTCCTGGCTGCACGGACTGGCAACTGATGCTGCTTTTCAGCTCATCCTTTCATCTTCAGATAATGGTTGAAATAGAGGACTATGAGCGTGGCAAAAAGCCCAGTTGACGGTTTTGGATGGGAAAAGCTCACAATGATGACCCCAAGCTGAGGAGGAGGATTTGGGATAATTCCCTCTTTGTTGGACGCAACTCCAAACTCCCAACCCAGCATCACACCAATCTCCAAATAACTTTCATCATTAGTTGATGATACAGAAAACACACTGCAGCCGCAAAAAGGCACAAGAGCCTTAACTGAACGAAACATATGTCCATTTAAACAGCACTGTCACTGCACAAAGCTCATTTTAAACAGCACTGTCACTGCACAAAGCTCATTTAAACAGCACTGTCACTGCACAAAGCTCATTTAACAGCACTGTCACTGCACAAAGCTCATTTAAAGGCACTGTCACTGCAAAAAAGCTCATTTAAACGGACTGTCACTGCAAAAGCTATCATTGAAAACGGCACTGTCACTGTACAAAGCTCATTTACAAGGTCTGTCACTGCACAAAGCTCATTTAAACGGCACTGTCACTGCAAAACGCTATTGAAAACGGCACTGTCACGCACAAAGCTATTTAAACACCCTGTCACGCACACGCTCATTTAAACGGCACTATCACTGCACAAAGCTATTTAAACGTCACTGTCACTGCAAAAAGCAAATTTAAACGGCACTGTCACTGCAAAAAGCTCATTGAAAACGGCACTGTCACTGCACAAAGCTCATTTAAACGGCACTGTCACTGCACAAGCTCATTTAAACAGCACTGTCACTGCACAAGCTATTAAAACGGCAACCGTCACTGCACAAAGCTATTTAACGCACTGTACTGCAAAAGCAATTTAAACGGACTGTCACTGCAAAAGCTCTTTAAACGGCACTGCCACTGTAACAAAGCTCATTTAAACGGACTGTCACTGCACAAAGCTCATTTTAAACGGCACTGTCACTGCACACAGCTCATTTAAAGGCACTGTCACTGCACAAAGCTCAATAAAACAGCACTGTCAATTGCACAAAGCTAATTTAAACGGCACTGTCACTGCGCACAAAAGCTCATTTAAACCAGCTGTCACTGCAAAAAGCTTATTAAAACGGCACGTCACTGCACAAAGCTCATTTAAACGGCACTGTAACTGCAAAAGCTAATTTAAAACGGCACTGTCACTGCAAAAGCTCATTTAAACGGCACTGTCACTGCAAAAAGCTCATTGAAAACGGCACTGTCACTGCCACAAAGCTCATTTAAACGGCACGTCAACCTGCACAAAGCTCATTTAAACGGCACGTCACCGCACAAAGCACATTTAAACGGCACTGTCACTGCAAAAAGCTCATTTAAACGGACTGTCACTGCACAAAGCTCATTTAAACGCACTGTCTACATCAAGCTCATTTAAACAGCACTGTCACTCAAAAGCAATTTAAACAGCACTGTCACTCACAAGCCATTTAACGCACGTCACTGCAACAAGCTCATTTAAACGGCACTGTCACTGCACAAAGCACAATTTAAACGCACTGTCACTGTACAAAGCTCACTTAAACGGCACTGTCAACTGCACAAAGCTCATTTAAAGGTACTGTCACTGCACAAAGCTCATTTAAACGTCACTGTCACCGAAAAAAGCTAATTTAAACCGCACTTCACCACGCAAAAAGCTAATTTAAAACGCACTGTCATGCACAAAGCTCATTTAAAACGCACCTGTCACTGCACAAAGCTCATTTAAACGGCACTGTCACTGCAAAAAGCTTAGTGAAAACGGGCACCGTCACTGCACAAAGCTCATTTAACGGCATTCATGCACAAAGCTCATTAACCGTCACGCAAAGCACATTTAACGGCACTGTCCATGCAAAAGGCTCATTTAAACGGCACTGTCACCGACAAAGCTCATTTAAACGGCACTGTCACCACAACAAAGCTCATTTAAACGTACTGTCACTGCACAAAGCTCATTTAAACAGCACTGTCACTGCAACAAAGCACATTTAAACGGCACTGTCACTGCAAAAAGCTCATTTAAACAGGACTGTCACTGCACAAAGCTCATTTAAACAGCACTGTCACTGCACAAAGCTCATTTAAACGGCACGGTCACTGCACAAAGCTCATTTAAACGGACACTGTCACTGCACAAAGCAAATTTAAACAGCACTGTCACTGTACAAAGCTCACTTAAACGGCACTGTCAACGCACAAAGCTCATTTAACGGTACTGTCACTGCACAAAGCTCATTTAAACGTCACTGTCACCGCAAAAGCTAATTTAAACCGCACTGTCACCGCAAAAAGCAAATTTAAAACGGCACTGTCACTGCACAAAGCTCATTTAAAACAGCACTGTCACCTGCACAAAGCTCATTTAAACGGCACTGTCACTGCAAAAGCTTAGTGAAAACGGCACCGTCACTGCACAAAGCTCATTTAAACGGCACTATCACTGCACAAAGCTCATTTAAACGGCACTGTAACTCCACAAAGCTCATTTAAACAGCACTGTCACTGCACAAAGCTCATTTAAACGGCACGGTCACTGCACAAAGCATTTAAACGGCACGTCACTGCACAAAGCAATTTAAACAGCACTGTCACTGTACAAAGCTCATTTAAACGTACTGCCACTGCAAACGCTCATTTAAAGGCACTGTCACTGCACAACGCTCATTTAAATATTACAGCACAAAGCTCATTTAAACGCACTGCACAGCACAAAGCTCATTTAAACAGCACTGTCACTGCACAAAGCTCATTTAAACGCCACTGTCACTGCACAAAGCCATTTAAACGGCACGTCACTGCACAAAGCCATTTAAACGGCACTGTCACTGCACAAAGCAAATTTAACAGCACTGTCACTGTACAAAGCTCTTAAACGGCACTGTCACTGCACAAAGCTCATTTAAACGGACTGTCACTGACCAAAGCTCAATTTAAACGGCACGGTCACTGCACAAAGCTCATTTAAACGGCACTGTCCTGCACAAAGCAAATTTAAACAGCACTGTCACTGTACAAAGCTCATTTAAACGGTACTGCCACTGCACAACGCTCATTTAAATGGCACTGTCACTCACAACGCTCATTTAAATAATATCACAGCACAAAGCTCATTTAACAGCATTGCACAGCACAAAGCTCATTTAAACAGCACTGTCACTGCACAAAGCTCATTTAAACAGCACTGTCACTGCACAAAGCACATTTAAACGGCACGGTCACTGCACAAAGCTCATTTAAACGCACTGTCACTGCACAAAGCAAATTTAAACAGCACTGTCACTGTACAAAGCTCACTTAAACGGACTGTCAACGCACAAAGCTCATTTAAACGGTACTGTCACTGCAACAAGCTCATTTAAACAGCACTGTCACTGCACAAAGCTCATTTAAACGCAACGGTCACTGCACAAAGCTCATTTAAACGGCACTGTCACTGCACAAAGCTCATTTAAACGGACTGTCACTGCACACAAGCTCATTTAAACGGCACTGTCACTGCAAAAAGCTAATTGAAAACGGCACTGTCACTGTACAAAGCTCGATTAAACGGCACTGTCACTGCAAAAAGCTCATTTAAACGGCACTGTAACTGCACAAAGCTATTTTAAACAGCACTGTCACTGCACAAAGCTCATTTAAACGGCACGGTCCACTGCACAAAGCTCATTTAAACGGCACTGTCACTGCACAAAGCAAATTTAAACAGCACTGTCACTGTACAAAGCTCATTTAAACGGTACTGCCACTGCACAACGCTCATTTTAAATGGCATGTCACTGCACAACGCTCATTTAAATAATATCACAGCACAAGCTCATTTAAAACAGCACTGCACAGCACAATGCTCATTTAAACAGCACTGTCATGTTTGTACATATAGAAAAAGTGTGATTTTATAAACAATCCTACGAGCATCATACACACACCGGTAGTAGATCACCATATACCAACTGTTCATCAACCAAAAGGTTTTATTTGGCTCGGTCAGTTGTGGCTTGACCAGTAAAATAAAGAGGACCATTAGGACAATTCAAGTTGCTTTATTATATAACCTTTTTTTGACTCTAGGCCTTTATTGAGCAGGGTAACAATGACAGTTTCTCTGTCCAGACTCCAGGCCTTTATTGAAGCAGGGTAACACAGACAGTTGTCCTGTCCAGACTCCAGGCTTTATTTAGCAGGGTAACACAGACAGTTGTTTCTGTCCAGACTCCAGGCCTTTATTTAGCAGGGTAACAAGACAGTTGTTCTGCCCAGACTCCAGGCCTTTATTTAGCAGGGTAACACAGACAGTTGTCTCTGTCCAGACTCCAGGCTTTATTTAGCAGGGTAACACAGACAGTTGTCTCTGTCCAGACTCCAGGCCTTTTATTAGCAGGGTACACAGACAGTTGTCTCTGTCCAGACTCCAGGCCTTTATTTAGCAGGGTAACACAGACAGTTGTCTCTGTCCAGACTCCAGGCCTTTATTGAGCAGGGTAACACAGACAGTTGTCTCTGTCCAGACTCCAGGCCTTTATTTAGCAGGGTAACACAGACAGTTGTCCCTGTCCAGACTCCAGGCCTTTATTTAGCAGGTAACAGACAGTTGGTCAGGAAGGGGCTCCAGCAGAGTATCCTGGATAACAACAAATGGTGATGAGGAGAAAGAGAACTCTTGTGCTCCACCACCTCCTGCTGCATCTCCTTCTCCTCTTCCTGCTGCATCTCCTTCTCCTCCTGCGTAGTCTCCTCTTCCTCCTGCATCTCCTCCTATGTCTCTTCCTCCTCCTGCATCTCCTCCCTCTCCATGTTGACCACGACTCGTTTGTTGTCCTTCCCAACTGGTTGGGTGGGGTGGAGGCCAGCCTATTTATTAGACTCATCCTACATGTGAAGGGGATGAGTCGGGATTACTCATCCTCACGACGTGTGGCTGACATCCGCTCCCTCTCAGCTTTCCATAGTCAGGAAGAGAGAGAGTAAGTGAGCAACACAATCCTTCCAGAGAATCCAGGAAGAGAAGGAAGAGCGGGAAAGCAGGGCCTGGATCCAATCACCTCGCCAGGAATTGATTCCCCAAATCCTGACAGTCACATCGGGACAGATTCCATTGTCTGTCTTCCTCACACACAAGATAGTGTGGGTGATTGGTTTGATGGAATGTTGAATACACGTAAGCCTCACAATAGTGAAAAGTACTAAGTAGTAGGAATTAAGTAGTGCATTTAAGCTATGCTTGCCAGTTTCAGAAAGCGTTCATATTTTTGGATGCATCAACAAAATACTCTGCTTTTCAACATTCCTCTTTCAAAACTCTCAGGACTTTTCAGAATCTGTGGAGGTTGAATGCCCCATTTATTTCCATCTGTATGACAGAGTTTGAAAGGGGTAACGTCTATGGTAATGCAAACCTACTTCATAATATGGGACTTAGTGATGTTAAAAAACTAATCTTTCTAATTGGCTCATTCATGCCCCTCCTGTCCCCTGTAATATTCCCCAGGTCCTTACCGTAAATGAGAATGTGCTCTCAGTCACCTTACCTGGTAAAATAAGGGTAAATAAATAAATCAAATCACATACGTAAATTCTGGAGCCCAACTGCTGCTCTCCAAGAACCCTAACCACAGAGAGAAGTTTTGTTTTATTTATTTTTAATTGGTGGAGGGGAGATTTTGGGGTGCGTTGTGGCTCGATGTGACTCCACATAACCGTATGGTCGGGCGATTTTCATGGCAGAGACAGACAGACTAATCAGAATAGTAGAGTGGGTGCCAACAGATACCTCAAATCATAGTTGAGAGAGTGTGTTCAGGGTAGCTGTGTGTGTGTGTGTGTGTGTGTGTGTGTGTGTGTGTGTGTGTGTGTGTGTGTGTGTGTGTGTGTAGTAAGATGAGATCTTTTCTTCCACTGAAAGGAGCAGGCCATATAGAAAGCTGTCACCTCTACCATATAGAACAGTGCGTACTGTACACATAACCCTGTCTTACTGTCAAATGTATGGAGAGGATGAACATGAAATAACAATGTTTCTAAAACATTTCACTGTTTGACCTTGAAATGCTACAGTTTAAATGCCATCTCTCTATAGTTCTAATCATATTTCTATTCATTCATTTATGGCCAATAATGTCAAATAGTAAAGACAATATATTTATTTTATTCCCCATTTAAGTCTAAATGCTTATAAATCTAGGCCTATACTATTTCATACTAGGCCTACTTCTTAAAAATAATAATAATCTTAATGATAGAAAATAAAGTTTCTGAACGGTGAAATTCCATTTCGTTCTGTTGTTGCTAGGCAGTTGTGTAACCTGGGAACCATCTGTGCCCGTCGTTCGCTGCAAAAACATTTCAGAGTCGCCGTTTGTCCAAATGTCCAGAAATAGTGAATGTGCACGGCTGGACCCCTAGTCTCCAGCCAGGAGCCAATAAACAAGCCCTCGCCATGCTGACATTCTACATTTCATCTGGAGGCTTGAGGAGTCAAATACATCCCGGACGGGGGCTGCTCTGTCAAAWGGCTTCCCACAGCGTCTCCATGCTAGCCAGGCAGGAGAAGCGGCGAGGATAGGGGAGATGGAGGGAAGAGAGTGGAGCAGGGCTGCAGGGAGATAAAACCTGCTGGAATCATAATAGTGTTAAATAGGCTTGGGGATGGGGACTCCATCAATTTAYCGCCAAATGTCATATAGCCATRGTAGCGGTAGTGTGTTGTTGTAATGGGAAAGTAACTGGTGCTTATGGGAGGGAGATGGCTACCTGCGGTGAGGGGAGAATGCCATGTACAGCTTGTTCCTCCGCAAGGGGGATTACGGGGCACTCGCCGTATGCGGCTGATACACGGCTGATACCGACCCCGGTGAACCAGGGAAAGAAAGGAGAGAAATGCAACCCAGGGTTTGGGGAATAAAAGGCCAYAGRTACTGCACAGCGAGCAAGAGCCTTCCTTTCCTTTATCTGGCAACCTGTGGTTTCCAGGCGTTTCAAGTCTTTTCACTTCTAGKACGGAACCCTGCCGCGAAACCAGGAAAGAAATACAGAATCGCATTAGAAGTTAGCACTGTATGATAATATTAATTTATTTCGGTTTAATAGGCATTTAACTTTTCCATTAATTTGCGGTTCTTCCTACAACAACAACGGTCCTTCCTGCCTCTCCTGTCTGTCCTCTGTCTGTCCTCTGTCCTCTCATTCTCTCATTTTATCTTCTGTCTCTCTCTGTCTCTCCTCTGTCTCTCCTCTGTCTCCTCTCTCATTCTCGCATTGTCTCTCATTCTCTCTGTCTTTCTCTCTGTCTTGCTGCTGCGCTCTCTCTCTCTCTCTTTCTGTGAGTGTTAAACTGTATCGATAGGGATATGTCTAAATGGATTACTGCTCATGTAAAAGCTTGCACTCCGCTGGATGCCGTTTAAAGAAAATTGTCTCCCCTATTGTGAGTGTATCATATAACGACACCAGCACCATGCGGAACAGAAACTGTCGCTGCAGTTCAAAAGATGTTTTCACATAATAAGGGATTAATCACAAACATATTGCCATAGTGCCATTCTCTCACCTGTCTATAGATAAGTCATTGGGAAAGATCCCATCTCTCCTTTCTATGTAAATGGACAGTTGTCTGTGCCAGGATGTCACATGAGACCTCTTATTGCATTTCTCCACTATTCACATGTCTCTCCCGCTCTC
Organism: Salvelinus sp. IW2-2015; assembly: GCF_002910315.2. NCBI lineage: Eukaryota > Metazoa > Chordata > Actinopteri > Salmoniformes > Salmonidae > Salvelinus > Salvelinus sp. IW2-2015. The sequence continues at coordinate 251,131 of NW_019943308.1, forward strand.
CTTGCTGTGCATATGTAACAATATGTTGCATTATTGTCATTGAGAATCACAGATGATCTTCTCTCTCCTCCTTCTGTATGATGGATAAGCGTGAGAGGAGGGATCTGACCCGCTCCATCAGTCCTAAGAGAGAACAGGCCAGGAGTTCCCTACCAAGTGGAGGAGCTCAAACAGAAATACGAACAGCAGGTCAGTGGGAGAGAGGAGAGAGGAGAGAGGAGAGACTAGGAGAGAGAGGATGAGAGGAGAGAGGAGAGAGGAGAGCACCGGAGACGTCGAGAGGAGAGGAGAGGAGAGGAGAGTCCTTCTCTCCTGCATGGACGATCCTGCTCAGGAGAGTGCTACGTCTAGCCGATGCTCAGGTAACGCAGTACGCGCTCACGCACGCTCAGGTACCGATCGTACGGCTCCTCTCACTGACGTCCATCGCGTCAGACGTCTCCAGCGCAGTAGCCTACTGTCCGTCTGCAGGAGAGGGAGAGATGGGAGACAGGGGAGCGAGGAGAGAGGGAGAGAGGAGAGGAGTCCTCGGAGTCAGAGGTAGAACGAGTCGCCCAGGTCGAGAGTGCACGACTTGACCCTATCTGCTATGTCTTCTTCTTTTTGCTTCCAATACATTACTCGTCTCTTTCCGTTCTCTCTCACCTACATTTCTTACCGTCATTCTCCAGCCTTAGTACCTAGTTTGGGCGGGATTATATATCACTGAGGGTTGTATGGGTCGGTCTCTTCGATGATATCGGGAGCATTCTGACAGTCACTCCTTGTACATGGAGCCTGTTCTGCCTAAGGGTGAGCTCTGGTTGCGTCAGCAGAAGGTACATCATCGACTGATCTATTTCCAACAGAATACAGTCGTAGGTGGGTGCGTATGAGATGAAACGCTCACTCTGGGTCTAGTTAACACCCACACCACTAATCGAGATAACTCTGATTCAAAAGTCATCGTGTTACGGCATCCTTAGCAACGAGTTCCAGTTTATCATACAGCCCCATCAGTTTTCCTCTGATTAGAAATGCTCCAAACCATTTTGGCCTGGCTCGCTAATGGTTGGATGAGAGATCTTAACTCGAACTGAATAATGAACGTCTACTGTGTTTCACTGTCTGGAGGAACATTCATATCTTAGGCACACCCACCTGAGCACTCGCACTCCATTATCTGGTGGAAAGTGATGGATTGTATGAAGAACCTTGAGTACACCACATTTCCCTTTCCAATATTGCTAGAAAGTGCAGAGAGATTATGGGACCTCTTTGGAGCTGCGAATTACACTACCATGCAAAGGGGTGTCATCAGGTTTGAAACGCACTAGTATCTACAGAGCACGCCCAACCATTTGTACCACTTGTATTCTATAGCAAGAGAAGCTGAATGAGCTAAGTATGGAATCGTTAAGCGTGGCGGATTATAACTGGGTGGTTGAGAAAAACTATGATAAATTTTAATACTTCACCTTATTAGCTGATAGAATCGGAGTCTGGCTTTCTGTACGTTGTCAGACGACTAGAGTTAACTGATTTTCCGCCATGTTGCTGAGTGAGTCGTGTTAGTGAGATCAACCATCAACATCACCTCACTAATTAGGGGCACGTAAGCCAACGAATTGATTGACCTTTACAACCGGCTACTATCAGCTGGTAGCATACGAGCTTCTACTATATCAACAGGGGAGCTAGTTAATTCTCAGTGGATTACAGTAGTACGTCGCTCAATAGTCCATGATTAATTCTCGGTCTAATGAGAGACCACTTCTCAAACAGACAAGCAGAGAGAGAGAGTCCGTCAGTCCAGCACGCTAAACACGCAGCCATAGAGATGAGAGAGACACATCGACAACTGCTCGAGTAGGAACTCGAAGACGACAACGATGCAGCAGACATGAGATGATGTCGCAATGTATCGGCAGACAGATGGATTGTTAGGCGCGGAGGAGAGAGAAGACTAGAGCATGAGCAAGTATTATGAGGAGGATGGTGCGGAGAGTGAAGAATAATGGCAGTAGATTTTCGGTTCTGCGATTAGGGTTATGGAGACGTGGTGAGGACAGGAGACCATAGGGGTGAGAGAGCTTTATGAGAGGATGTGCGCTACTTTCTTAAGTTATCTCTCGGGAGTAACTAGGCGGGTTAGTGTAGTTTGGACCTATTAATACGTTATCGTTGAATTCTCCTTTTATATTTATTTAAATCCACAATAAAATGCCATTTAGATTGGAGTTATTAGTAAGGAGGAGGAGCAGAAGTGGAGCTCAATGAAGATCTGAAAGTGTTTTCAGCCAGGACTTCATATGTTGGTAAGTGTATGACCATTGCAGTTTGTCCACGCATTTAACATACATAAGAGAGGTTTGGTGGTTTGGTTCGCAAATAGAGCAGATAGGTTTTATGAATATCTAGTTGAACCTCTTTCCATTTTTGTGTTGTGTCAGTGTTGCTACTAATCTGAAATGTTTACCGGTATTAACATGATACCTGATGTAAGTATTAAACTGTATGGGAGAACAGTATGTGACAGAAGGTGTCAAAGACAATTAGCAGAGTTCTTGACAATATTTAAGTGAAGATAATCAACAATACCAAGGGAAGGAAATGAAGAAAGCCACAGAGAGCAGGCACATGCTGTGACAATCACGACTGCGATATGACAGGATGCTGATATGGACGTACTGTATAAAAGGAGCATTGATGTGTACTATTATATAGGTAATGAGCGATGTAAGGGAGAGAGAACACAGGATACAGTGCTGTATGCTCTAGTATAGAAACTTGGCTGCTCATAGGCTCACGGTTTGCTGGGGGGTGGTCCCTCATGTCGAGTGAACGTCACTACTCAGAGAGTAAAGAGAGCAGAAGAGCAGTGTAAGGGGAGGATACAGAGCGTAATACGAGAAAGATGTTCTCGTAGTCAGTCTGTTGTCTTAATTTTGGGCACATTTTGCACACTATTCCCCTTGGGGGTAGTGAGATGTATGCGGCTGTCACTGGGGTCCACAACAAGGATCAGAATGTTCGCCCATTGAGATGCTCTCAATCAACGAGAACGGCCATTCCACATACCAGAATGTACCACAATCAGTGAGACGCGGTTTTTAAAATAAGAGGCTCCTATGTATGACGGAGCAGTTTTGTTTCCCTCTGACGCTCCAGGTAGTGCCGAATCATAAGGTACCGCATCATGTTACGCCGGCAAATGCTAAACACGTTCGCACTCATGGTCACCGCTTCCTTGACGAGTTAGGAGCTCCCAGACCGAAACGTGGGCAGGTCATGAGGCTCTGCTGTCTTATCACATGGATGTCGAGGTAGCTCCACTCCTCCTGTTAGTGGATCTCTCGCCACGGAAACCCTAATCTGTCCTTCTGCACTACCTCAGAGTATTTTGGGTGACAACAAAATGAGAAATATGATAAGTAATAGATTTTACGGCTAAGTCCTGACATTGAAATAAGTTCTAGCAGAATAATTATTATCATCTCAAATAATCCAGACAGCCCACATTCTGCCAAGTGTTTAACAGCGGCCCAGTGAAATAGACTAATTACTCCATCACTCCACTGTTTAGAGACGCGTCCTCTGTGACGGCATCTAACATCAATAACCTGGCCCACACAGGGTGAAAGCAGACGCCCACAGGGTGAAAGCACACACACACACACACACACACACACACCACACACAGCACACACACACACACACACACTCACACCACACCACACTCACACTCACACCTCACACCACACCACACTCACACCAACACACACCACTCACACTCACACACACTCACACTCTATAACACAACTGGTCAAAGTCAAGGCTTTAGTGTAGAAGATGAACACTGGCAGGATTGTTAACTCGTGCAGGCCCTTTATAATTGTTAATTAAAATGAATAAGAATTTGCTGTAAAAATCACAGAGTGGGATTTCAATTTATGGGAATAGAATCATTCTTTTGGTTTTTAATATTTTGCCACCTAGCACTCTGTGAGAGATAATATAGCGATCACAAATAGAGGGCTTAAAAAGGAACATTTTAAACCAGCTGTGAGAGAGCAGCATGAGAGAGAGGGAAAGAGAGAGAGAGATGCATGAGACGGAGAGAGAGAGAAGAAGAGAGAGAGAAGCATGGAGAGAAGAGAGGAAGAAAGAGAGAGAAAGAGAAAGAGAGAACAGAGGAATTGGTGAGACAGCTGTGGCGCTCCTGCCTGTGCATCTGTGGCCAGCGCTGTCTTCCTAACTCAGAGAAGTGTGTGTGTGTGTGGTGTGTGTGTGTGTGTGTGTGTGTGTGTGTGTGTGTGTGTGGTGTGTGTGTGTGTGTGTGTGTGTGTTGTGAGAGAGAGAGAGAGAGAGGCGGGCCTGCAGTCATGCGGCATTGTCTTGGTTTGATCCACTAGTCGACTATCCAGCTCACTTTCGTGTGCGAGATAGGAAGAGAGGGGACAGGGGAAGTGTGTGAGAGGCACGCTAGGGTCAGAACGATGGAAGAGATGTGCATGTGTCTATGTGTATGTAAACTAAACTCCTGGTCTAAAGCTGACGACCAACACCAGCGTGCCTGGAGGAGGTCAAGATAAAGCAGCACCACACTAGTGATTAGAGCGTTGGGCCAGTCGAGAATGGTGGTCCAATCAGAGCTGACAAGGTAAAATCTGTCGTTCTGCCCCTGAACAAGGCACTGTTCCCAGGTAGGCCGTCATTAGAATAAGAATTTGTTCTTAACTGACTTGCCTAGTTAAATAAAGGTTAAAAATAAAAATATTTATTATTACAACCAACTCTAATTGGACAGGTGTGTGATCCGGAATGCCCAACTCACGCCTCCGAACAGATCTGGTATATCCAGTTGAAGGACAGTCGGAGCGGCCTGGCAGACAAAGGAAACACTACAGAAGACAACATCAAAACAAACCTTCAGAAATTATACATCCCCTCCAACAACTGGAAGGACACTGCACTAAAGCAGACAACTGGGGAAGGACATGGACTGAGAACAGCACAACTGGAAGCCTGCACTAAACAGACAACTGGAAGGACCTGCACTAAACAGACACACTGGAAGGACACTGCACTAAACAGACAACTGGAAGGGGAACACTGCACTAAACAGACAACTGGAAGGACACTGGCACTAAACAGACAACCTGGAAGGACACTGCACTAAACAGACAACTGGAAGGACACTCAGTAAACGGCACTGCAACGACACTGAACAACTGGGGAGCAACTGGAAAACACTGACACTGACAGAAGCTAGCTACGAGCCTGGAAGGAGCACCGCCACTAAACAGACAAGCTGGAAGGGACACGTGCACCTAAACAGACAACTGTGAAGGACTACCTGCACTAAAGAAACAACTGTGAAGGACACTGCACCTAAACAGACAACTGGACAGGACATGCACTGTTGGAAGGCACGCACTAAGATCAGGGACACTGAGGAACGGACACGCACTAACAGACACTGAAGGCACTGCAACTCTAAAGCAGAAGGACAGACCTGAACTAACGCCTGGAAGACACTGCACTAATAAGGGGACACCTGGAGAGGACAACTGCACTAAACAGGACAACTGGCGAAGGAGGAGGAACTGGAGACACTGCACTAAACAGACACTGGGAATGGAGACGACTGACGACCTAATGATGCACAACGACCAACTGGGAAGGACACTGGGGCTAG
>NW_019943308.1:256835-259982 GCF_002910315.2 Salvelinus sp. IW2-2015
GTGTGTAGAGAAGATTAGCCAGATGGCTAACCCCTCACAGCCTCTCTGCATAGACAGCCCAAGCTAACTGCTCATTTATATGCCGATAGGAGAGGGGCGACAGGAGTCCGATTTGGAGAAAGAGAGCGAGAGATAGTGGGATGAAACAGTGTGAGGTAATAATGATGTAAATGAATTGCATTATGTCGTGGAGTCATCGAGTCGTGAGGCAAGAGAACAAACGTTCTCTTTTTTTTGGTCCTGTCCTTTGTGCAACGGCGGGGCGCATTGGAGTATGGGGAGGGATGGAAGGGATGTATGGGTGGATTGATGGACAAATTGTCATGACGACAGGGCTGGGGCTGATTGTAGTCTTCTTCCTCTCACCTCCTGTTGTCCAATCAGATGTGCGAGCAGCGTGCAGGGCAGGAGCAGGAGAGGATGCGTCTACAGCAGCATTACAGCACGGAGAGGGACAATCTGGTCCAGCAGCGCCAGCGGGAGGTGGGCACCATGGAGCGGAGGGCGCGGGCCGCCCTGCACCAGCACCAGCAGCAGACCCAGGAGGGGAGGCAACGCGACGCCCAGGTAGGAGGTCTCCACTACTCTCCTCTGGTCCGCACCGCTCTCCCGCAGGTTCCCTCCTGGTCACCATTTTGTTTAGCCATTAACGTTCTGTGGTGCTGGGCTTTCAAAAACGCTGCGAGTAGTACGTTCTCACCTGCTGCTAGGTGCGATTTCTGAGCAAAATGTGCGTTTTGCGGGCGGATGTTTTGTAGGGGTGCAGGTGTGTGTGAGCGGAAAGGAAAGAATTCAAATTCTTACTTAAATCCTAAATTATTTTATTTGCGAAATAAAATAGGAAGTAGGACAGACTTAAGATGCTTTCATATATTCTTAAAGATAGGGTGAAATGGAGATAGAAAGATATGTAGAAAGATGGATGAGAGAAAAAGAGAGGGGGGGATGCAGAGAAGATTGATGCTCTCTCATGACTTTGATGTGAGACGAGGATAGAGAGAGATYGGAGATCGGGAGTCCAGGGGATCGCTGGGAAGAGGAGGAGGAGAGTAAAAGGAAGGATAAGGATAGGGGGAAGAGGAGGAGTGTGACTGTCCARGGTGCTGTCAGWTAGGCCCACTGTATGTCTATTCTATGATATTCCCACCCACACCATGTCAATAAGTTCCATGTTAAAGGCCAACAGTAACATACTAATTAGCGCAGAACATGTCCACTGTTCACAATGTAACACGTGCTCTGTCAATGAAGCCCACACACACTCTGCCCAGAAGTGCTCACTCTCTGTAGTTCTCTCTCACATAGTTTACYGCTAAGTCTGCATTGATTAGTTATCTCTCAATAATCCACAGCCCACATTCTGCCAAGTGTTTAACAGCGGCCCAGTGAAATAGACTAATTACTCCATCACTCCACTGTTTAGAGACGCGTCCTCTGTGACGGCATCTAACATCAATACCACCTGGCCCACACAGGGTGAAAGCAGACGCCCACAGGGTGAAAGCACACACACACACACACACACACACACACACACACACACACACACACACACACACACACACTCACACTCACACCACACTCAACTCACACTCACACTCACACTCACACTCACACTCACACACACACACTCACACTCACACTCACACTCGACACTCATAACACAACTGGTCAAAGTCAAGGCTTTAGTGATAGAACTGAACACTGCAGGATTGTTAACTCAGGCCACTTTAAATTGTTTAATTAAAATGATAAGAAATTTGCTGTAAAAAATCACAGAGTGGGATTTCAATTTATGGGAACATAGAATCATTCTTTGGTTTTCTCATATTTTGCCACCTAGCACTCTGTGAAGATAATATAGCCGATCACAAATAGAGGGCCTTAAAAGGAACATGTTTAAACCAGCTGTGAGAGAGCAGCATGAGAGAGAGGGAAAGAGAGAGAGAGAGGATGGACGAGAGAGAGGAAGAAAGAGAGAGAGAGAGCATGGACGGGAGAGAGGAAGAAAGAGAGAGAAAGAGAATGAGAGACAGAGGAATCTGTGTGCAGCCAGCATGGCGCCCCTGTGCATCTGTGGCCAGGCTGTCTTCCTAACTCAGAGAAGTGTGTGTGGTGTGTGTGTGTGTGTGTGTGGGTGTTGTGTGTGTGTGTGTTGGTGTGTGTGTGTGTGGGTGTGTGTGTGTGAGAGAGAGAGAGAGAGAGAGAGAGAGAGAGACGGGCCTGCAGTCATCGGCATTGTCTTGGTTTGATCACTGGCTGTCATCCAGCCTCCACTCTCTGTGTTGGCGAGATAGGAAGAGAGGGGACAGGGGAAGTGTGTAGAGGGCACGCTAGGGTCAGAGACGATGGAAGAGATGTGCATGTGTCTATGTGTATGTAAACTAAACTCCTGGTCTAAAGCTGACGACCAACACCAGCGTGCTGGAGGAGGTCAGAATAAACAGCATCACCACTACTAGTGGTTAGAGCGTTGTGCCAGTAACCGAAAGGTTGATGGATCCAATCCCAGAGCTGACAAGGTAAAAATCTGTCGTCTGCCCCTGAACAGCACTGTTCCCAGGTAGCCGTCATTGTAAATAAGAATTTGTTCTTAACTGACTTGCCTAGTTAAATAAAGGTTAAAATAAAAATAAAAAATATTTATTTTACAACCCAACTCTAATTGGACAGGTCGTGTGATCCGGATGCCCAACTCACGCCTCCCGAAACAGATCTGGTACTTCCAGTTGAAGGACAGTCAGCGAGCGCCTGGCAGACAAAGGAAACACTACAAAAGACAACATCAAAACAAAACTTCAGAAATTATACATCCCCTCCAACAACTGGAAGGGACACATGCACTACACAGACAACTGGAAGGACACTGCACTAAACAGACAACTGGAAGGACACTGCACTAAACAGACAACTGGGAAGGACACTGCCACTAAAACAGACACTGGAAGGACACTGCACTAAACAGACAACTGGAAGGACACTGCACTAAACAGACAACTGGAAGGACACCTACAGACCTCGCTGCATAAAACAACTTAAGGACCAACCTGGCTGACGTGACACGTGCACAATGAACACCAAAGCAGGAACCTGGTGCTAATGCACCCTTGCTCCCACTATGAATCGGAAGACACAACCTGCGTGGAG
>NW_019943308.1:260080-277124 GCF_002910315.2 Salvelinus sp. IW2-2015
TGAGTGGGTATGGATATAGGGACAGCTCTGACTGCATGAGTGGGTATGGATAGAGGGCCGGCTCTGACTGTATGAGTGGGTATGGATATAGGGCTCTGACTGTATGAGTGGGTATGGATATAGGGCCGGCTCTGACTGTATGAGTGGGTATGGATATAGGGCTCTGACTGTATGAGTGGGTATGGATAGAGGGACGGCTCGTGACTGTATGAGTGGGTATAGAATAGAGGGCCGGCTCTGACTGTATGAGTGGGTACAGATAGAGGGCCGGCTCTGACTGTATGAGTGGGTATGGATATAGGGCTCTGACTGTATAGTGGGTATGGATATAGGGCTCTGACTGTATGAGTGGGTATGGATATAGGCCGGCTCTGACTGTATGAGTGGGTAAGATATAGGGCTCTGACTGTATGAGTGGGTATGGATATAGGGCCGGCTCTGACTGCATGAGTGGGTATGGATAGAGGGCCAGCTCTGACTGCATTGAGTGGGTATGGATATAGGGCGGCTCTGACGTTATGAGTGGGTATGGATAGAGGGCCAGCTCTGACTGCATGAGTGGGTATGGATATAGGGCTCTGACTGTATGAGTGGGTATGGATATAGGGCCGGCTCTGACTGTATGAGTGGGTATGGATAGAGGGCCAGCTCTGACTGCAATGAGTGGGTATGGATATAGGGCCTCTGACTGTATGAGTGGGTATGGATATAGGGCCGGTTTCTGACTGTATGAGTGGGTATGGATATAGGGCCGGCTCTGACTGTATGAGTGGGTATGGATATAGGGCTCTGACTGTATGAGTGGGTATGGAATAGGGCCGGCTCTGACTGTATGAGTGGGTATGGATAGAGGGCTCTGACTGTATGAGTGGGTATGGATATAGGGCCGGCTCTGACTGTATGAGTGGGTATGGATATAGGCCGGCTCTGACTGTATGAGTGGGTATGGATATAGGCCGGCCTCTGACTGTATGAGTGGGTATGGATAGAGGCCGGCTCTGACTGTATGAGTGGGTATGGATATAGGGCTCTGACTGTAGATGGGTAATGATATAGGGCCGGCTCTGACTGTATGAGTAGGTATGGATAGAGGGCCAACTCTGACTGTGGCCCCTCATGATGAGTTCAGATTCTTCTCTGAAAACTGTTATGTCTGAACGACCTTAACACTTCTCCCAACATCCATCTGCATGTTTCCCACTCACTGCTGTAGTCTGAACTAAAGCATATCACAGGTGTTGTGAGGCAGGGGTTTGATAGATAGGGGAAAGAGGGAACATCTCRMRATGCGTCKCAAATGGCACCCTATTCCCTACATAGTGCACTACTTTTAACCAGAGCCCTACCATGGCCCATWGGGATATGGACAAAAGTAGTGTACTATATAYTGAATAGGGTGTCATTGAGAACACTAACTTCTGTCTCTGTTGTTGTGAATGCTCCAGCAGCAGCACCCTCATCTACAAGCCATGTAGCYCTAATCTCCTTTCCTTACAGTGGAGGATGATGGATGTCCTATGCTGTTATGATATTAGAGCAGCTGTCTGTCGTTAAGGTCTGTGATAGTTCCTTCAGCTGAAAGATGAATAAACCGTGCTCAGGATGTGGCCTACTGGAAGCAGTCCAAGATTGTACATGGACTTTGACAAACACAGAAAGGTCCAGTGTCATTCATGAAATAAAAAATGAAGGTTTTCCACCCCAACACAGCTAGGTTCATTCTCAGCTAAGCGTTTTAGTTTGAGAGCCAACTCCTTCCATTGTGAACATGACTTAGAAAACCGGTTCCAAAGACATCATTCATTATGAATTGTTGATAGAAGTTGTATGCATTTTAGGGACCACCTACTTAGTCTTCGTGTCTTAGTCCTTATTTTAAACTCTAGATTGAGAACAATGGCTCTTGCAGAAGTTTTCCTTCTATGGTAAAGGCTGCTGGCGATCACAAAAAAAGACAGAAGCCTTCCCAGAGGCCTTTTAAGCCTATGGGAAACCATGTTTCATACGTTAACCTTCATGTTTCATCCCCTTCAAAGGCTAAGGTCAACCCAGAGTGCTGTGAATAARAGTCGTGCTTGGCACAGACATACAACATGGCTACAGAGTGACTATAGAAAGGGGAGGCCATCTTGATATTCTCAGGGCACACTCGGAATTCACATATGTAGGAATCCAAATGTCAGTCACTCTGGCGATCAACAAGTTTGCATTGGGTTGAAATAATCCCTTATGTCCCAAAGTTCCTTGTGTGTCCGCTTATGTTTTTGTTCATGTTTTCATGCGGTATGATAGCTAGCTGATTTGGCCATTGTAAACATGTCTGGTTAAGCCATTATCACTGACCTCCATATTCTCTCTCTCTTTCTCCCCCCCCCCCCCCTCCCTCCAGAACTGAAGAACATCCCTCAAGTCTCCGTCAGACATTGTGAGGATGGACTTGTCCAGTAACAGCATCACTCAGCTCCGGCCCAATGAGTTTGTTGCTGCCAGGGACCTGAAGCGTCTAACCTCAGCAGTAACAGTCTGGATCAGATCGACACAGGTGAGGAGAGACCATACACTTCCTTCAAACAGCACAATCATTATGGATACCAACCAGTACTTTATATACATACCAGTATTTATATACCATACAGTACTTTATATACCATACCAGTACTTTATATACCATACCAGTACTTTAAATCCATACCAGTACTTATATACATACCAGTACTTATATACCATACCAGCACTTTATATACCATACAGTACTTTATATACCATACCAATACTTTATATACCATACCAGTACTATATATACCATACAGTACTTTATATACCATACCAAATACTTTTATATACCATACCAGTACTTTATTACCATACAGTACTTTAAATACCATACCAGTACTTTATATACCATACCAGTACTTATATACATACATACTTAATACCATACCATATTTATTACATACAGTACTTATATACCAACCAGTACTTATATACCATACCAGTACTTATATACCATACAGTACTTATATACCATACCAATACTTTATATACCATACCAGTACTTTATATACCATACCAGTACTATATACCATACATATTAATACACATACCAGTACTTTAAATACCATACCAGTACTTTATATATCACCATACAGACTTATATACATACCAGTATTTATATACCATACCAGTACTTTATATACCATACCAGTACTTTATATACCATACCAGTACTTTTATACCATACAATACTTTATATACCATACCAGTACTTTATATACCACACCAGTACTTTATATACCATACCAATATTTTATATACATACCAGTACTTATATACCATACCAGTACTGTATATACCAATTACCTAGGCAGCCGTTGAGTTTGGATCAATTCCACACATAGATAAAACCCTTAACGCTCATTAGCTTCTCACACGGTTAAATCTGACTTAAAGGAGCCTACATTAACATGCTCCGTCTCGTTTGTAGAACTAACAAGGTTCTCTATTTGCCGAGGAACCACTACACTACCTTCTAGTTCTGTTATGTTTGAGAACTGGAAAAAAACACTGTCTCATTATTCCTAGGCTCACAAGAACTTGTCACATAGCCAGGAAGCTTTGCCACGGAAGGAAAATAGTTCCCTTATCATTAATTATTGCAGAACATATGCAAACAATTGACATTAGAGTATTTCCCTGAGTTGTTAAAAAGTTATTAATGGTGGTTAATTCCGACCAACTATGACAACCAGTACTGTACACACACAGTCATTAACTACTGTGATCAAGGAGAACRAAATTAAATAGCCTGTTATGGATAAAAAGCCAATCCGTTCTGGACAGAGAAAGCAACTGCAAATTGAACACAATTCTCATTAAGTATTCACAAAATGCTCCCTCAGTTTTCTCAGGGACTGTGAGAAGCTAAGCTCTGTGGCAAGCCCAAACTGGTTTAAAAAATAGACCAGAATTGTTGTCTCATTGAGTTGCACAAACAAACCAGTAGAAACCGGACAGTAATTCTCATGAGTATGAWRAGMGYRWWMTSKGRGGGGGTTTGTGGGAGTGGTAACAGGAGGGTCAGTCTGGAGACAGGGCTAAATACAGTAGACCTATCTATCTTTATGGKGCTAGCTTGCACTGCCACCATTACTCAGGGCTACACTGCAGGACACACATCTTAAAGATGTCTGCTAGCCATTAGGCACATCGTAGGCACATCAACAGGYTAACTTCAGCTTGAATTAGAGCTGAGACGAGGTGATGGGGAGAGCACTGGTCAACGTTAATATCAGCGTGTGTTTGAAGACTAGGTGATGAAAAGGCAGTCGGAAATTAGTTATGGAAGCTGTTACTCTTTCTCGTGTTACAGTGGAACATTAGTTCCCGGTTATAATTCAGTATTTATGTCCATTAGTGGACATTACTTCCACTGAAACTTTCCACTGAGTGCTACTGTATAAGATGAATTGAAGTAGCAATTGACCTCTAACCCCAACGTCCTCTCTCCCTTGTCCCCCCTCTTCAGCTGCATCCACTGGGCTCCTGTACCTGTCCAGTAGGAATTTCTTCCACTGAGACTTGTGCTATAAGATTCATTGAAATTTCCTGTCCCTCTAACTAACCCTTAACATCCTGCATTTCTCCCCCTTCTCCATAGCTGCGTTTGCGGGGCTCCTGTACCTGCGAGAGCTGGACCTGTCCAACAACAGCCTGCACTACTTCCAGTACGGAGTGTTGGAGGACCTGTACTTCCTCAGGATGCTGAATCTGGGGGATAACCCCTGGGTCTGTGACTACAACATCCACTACCTGATCTACTGGCTGAAGCATCACCCCGGGGTGGCCTACTCTGGCCTCATCTGCACCGAGCCTCAGGAGTTCAGGGGCTGGCCCGTGGAGAATTATGTCAAGACCTACAACGGAGAGTGTCCCAAGGATAAGGATCCACAGCCAGGGAATGGTGATACAGGACAGGGACAGACGGCTCAGGAGCTMATGGCCGAGACRGAGGAGGCGGAGATGGAGCTGCTGCCGAAGCCTCTGAGAGACCCCAGACCAAAGAAATATGAGGTCACCAGGTTGACTTAATAGGACAGAGTTGGAAATTAGAAGAGARCTGTTGTTGATGTTTTATATTATCGCAGAACATTCCAATTCAGTCTGTATCAGATTTTTTTTTTACTTTCGAATTCCCACCAGCATAACCAATGCAGGACAGTTGGATTCCCACCAGCATAAAATGAGGATAGTTGGATTCACCCAGCATAAAATGCAGGACAGTTGGATTCCACCAGCATAACCAATGCAGGACAGTTGGATTCCCACCAGCATAACCAATGCAGGACAGTTGAATTCCCACCAGCATAACCAATGCAGGACAGTTGGATTCCCACCAGCATAAATGCAGGAAGTTGGATTCCCCACAGCTAACCAATGCAGGACAGTTGGATTCCCACAGCATGACAATGCAGGACAGTTGGATTCCACCAGCATGACCAATGCAGGACAAGTTGGATTCCCACCAGCATAACCAATGCAGGACAGTTGGATTCCCACCAGCAATAACCAATGAGGAGTTGGATTCGTATGCAGGACAGTTGGATTCCCACCAGCATGACCAATGCAGGATAGTTGTTGCTGTTTTCGTTACAAGAATATTTTGTTGTGGATATACTTTTTTGAAAAAGTAGAGGTTGATATATTTTTACGATATCCAATTGGTAGTTAGTGTTTGTCATCGTGCAACTCTGTACGGACTAGGGGAAGTGAAGGTCGAGAGAATGCATCCTCCGAAGATATGTCAGAGGAAACATACAGCTGGTGACGAAGTCAACATGCATGCGCGCAGCCACCAAAGGAGTACTAGAGCGCAATCGGACAAGGAATCCCAGCGGACAACTCCTAACGATAATTTGGCCGCCTCTGGTGTGGCGGTGGCGCAACAGGCGGGATTGAACCCAGATCTGTATTGACTCCTCTAGCACTGCGATGCAGTGCCTTAGACCGCTGCGCCACTCGGGAGGCCCGAGGTAGATTTTTTCTAGATGTATGATTTAGACAATCTGTTCATGAAATAAAAGTCATTTTTTTCTGAAATGAATGAGGTTTACATTACTAACACACACACACACTTCACTAATCCTAAAGGGATTTAGGCACATCCTTCCCCTAACCCCTTCAACTATCTGTTTGATCTGTGATGTTTCACCATAAAACATGGAACGTCTTCGGGTCCGTTCAAACAGCTGTTCCACGGCTTCACTACCTCTTCCTCTCTGCACAACCACTTCCTCTCTGCACGACCTCGTCCTCTTCGCGCCTCAACACATGAAGCTGAGGAGTTAGGCCTGGAYCTGCTGAAGACCTAAAGTTCATTAAGTCAGTCCATACGATCCTGAACAGAAACCGATGTCTTGGTTCATACACACCACAAGTAATTCACACATGCAGGGATTGTGGGCCATCTGATGTATGTGGTGTGTTTCTATAGTGGCCTGTGTCCTGAATGATCCTGAAGGTCCCATGTTGGCCAGTGGAGCCCTGTGACATCACAGGAGTCAGACATGACTCTGATGTTCTAAGCAGCACTGTAAGCATCTCAGTGAGCCAGGATACATCCAACACAAGTATGCACAGCTGTTACTCTCAGAGCTTTCTCACATTTGGGAGACATGTTGTTTGKTATGTCAGAAAAAGAGGGGGAAACAATTTCTTCAGTCAAGCTGTCCAATTATCTGATGTTTTGCTATCTGAGGAGAGRGTCTGAAGATCACTGCCTGTGAATTTAAAAACATTTCAAAATCAAATCAAATGTTATTGTTCACCTACACATGGTTAGCAGATGTTAATGTGAGTGTAGCGAAATGCTATTGCTTCTAGTTCTGACAGTGCTGTAATATCTAACAAGTAATCTAACAAATGTAAGTAAAGGAATGGAATAAGAATATATACATAAATATATGGATGAGCAATGACCGAGCGGCATAGGCAAGANTCCCAGCCGGCCAAACCCTCCCTAACCCAGACAATTGTGCGCCGCCTCATGGTCGTGGCCGGCTGCGACACAGCCCGGGATTGAACCCAGATCTGTATTGACTCCTCTAGCACTGCGATGCAGTGCCTTAGACCGCTGCGCCACTCGGGAGGCCCGAGGTAGATTTTTTCTAGATGTATGATTTAGACAATCTGTTCATGAAATAAAAGCCGTTTTTTTTCTGAAATGAATGAGGTTTACATTACTAACACACACACACACTTCACTAATCCTAAAGGGATTTAGGCACATCCTTCCCCTAACCCCTTCAACTATCTGTTTGATCTGTGATGCTTCACCATAAAACATGGAACGTCTTCGGGTCCGTTCAAACAGCTGTTCCACRGCTTTACTAGCTCTTCCTCTCCGCGCCTCAACACATGAAGCTGAAGAGTTAGGCCTGGACCTGCTGAAGACCTAAAGTTCATTAAGTCAGTCCATACGATCCTGAACAGAAACCGTTGTCTTGGTTCATACACACCACGAGTATTTCACACATGCAGGGATTGTGAGCCATCTGATGTATGTGGTGTGTTTCTATAGTGGCCTGTGTCCTGAATGATCCTGAAGGTCCCATGTTGGCCAGCGGAGCCCTGTGACATCACAGGAGTCAGACATGACTCTGATGTTCTCAGCAGCACTGTAAGCATCTCAGTGAGCCAGGATACATCCAACACAAGTATGCACAGCTGTTACTCTCAGAGCTTTCTCACATTTGGGAAACATGTTGTTTGGTATGTCAGAAAAAGGGGGAAACAATGTCTTCAGTCAAGCTGTCCAATTATCTGATGTTTTGCTATCTGAGGAGAGAGTCTGAAGATCACTGCCTGTGAATTWAAAAAAAAATCAAAATAAAATTGTATTGTTCACCTACACATGGTTAGCAGATGTTGTTGCGAGTGTAGCGAAATGCTATTGCTTGTAGCTCTGACAGTGCAGTAATATCTAACAAGTAATCTTACAATTCCACAACAACTACCTAATACACACAAATCTAAGTAAAGGAATGGAATAAGAATATATACATATAAATATATGGATGAGCAATGACCGAGCGGCATAGGCAAGATGCAGTAGATGGTATAAAATACAGTATATACATATGAGATGAGTAATGCGAGATACGTAAACATTATTAATGTGGCATTATTAAAGTGACTAGTGATCCATTTATTAAAGTGGCCAATGATTTCAAGTCTGTATGTTGGCAGCAGCCTCACTGTGTTAGTGATGGCTGTTTAACAGTCTGATGGCCTTGTTAGAGAGATGAAGCAGACCAGACAACAGAGACACAGACAGACAGAACAGCAGACAGATACGCAGACAAGATAGACGACAGAGACAGCAGACGACAGCAGAGACAGCAGGCAGCAACAAGAGATCAGCAGACGACAGACAGAGACAGCAGACAGACATAGAGACAGCAGACATGACACCAGAGACAGGCAGACAGACAGCCAGAGACCGCAGACAGAACAGAGACAGCAGATAAACAGATGACAGCAGAGAGGAGAACAGACAGCCAGAACCAGACAGACAGCAAACAGAGACAACGACGCAGACAGACAGATAGTCAACGGCATTTTCATGATCTCTAAAAGAAGACGCACTAACACAATTTCGTAACAGCTAGTTATTTTACAAGATTAATTTTACATTTATTGGCTTTGCAAAGTATTTACAGGAAGATTCACAGAAATCTTAGCTTCGTGATTCTATCCACTTCTACATTACACTCATGAAAGCGACTGCTGCAACCCTCATGAGCTTCAGTTATCATGTTGATCAGGCCCATTGTGGGACGCATTGGTCCTGGTCAACGTAGTCCACCTATAGGGAATAGAGGCTCATTTTGGGATACAGTCAGGTCTGGAACGCTACAGAATACTAAACCCAGCTGCTTTGCTGGACCCTTCTAAAACCACTGGCGTGCTGGCCCAGTGGGGACTCTTTACGTAAGTGAAAGTCATCTATCCTCTTCAGACTTACTCCACTGAGCACAGGCGTCAGTTTCAATGTTTAGTTTCGATTAACATTTGTGAGTGTCAACTAAACGTTAATTCTAACGTGAAATCAACACATTTTGCGAATTGTAGGCTAAGAAAGTATAACAATGAAAACTGGTAGAAAGCTATTGAACCCGTCACTGGAGACTAGCCTGTGTTCAGGCTCCAAATTGAACCGTTTTTCCACTCATCAACCTCATGTGTTTCTAGAGCGCATTGCCACTGTTTGTGTAATTTGCAAGTGGCAATGTCATGATCATTGTTCTATCTGTGATATACCCGTTACTAGCGTAGAGAGCATGGATTTACGATATACGATGATCATTTTAAAGCCAAACAGAACCGAAAAATTCGCTTCCTACTCAAAACTGCTAACTACTAGTTACACTATTTTGGACCAGACTCGTGTTAGCTTAGCTGGGGAACCGAAGAATCTATCTATAGGATAGCCTAACGTTAACTGTTACACTTCACCTCTGTTATTCTTACCTATAACAGTCCCTTTATTGCACTGTGACTCAAGTTTGTCAAAATAAGATCCGGCGATTATCATAAAAAGTTAGGCTCTGGGAGTAGAGCTATTGAATGTGTTGGTAAGCTACTACTAATACAATAAAATGCTTCAGTAAATCTCAGCCCTCTCTGTTTTGTTAATTCCTTGAAAAAGTTGGCATAACAACGACACCCAACATCCTTTTCAGCAAGACTGAAAAACCAGTTTTTAACTTTTAAAAACCAGCAAAGAGACAATATAGACATGTAAATATAGTTATATTGAATTGTTTAATAAAAGCGTGCATGGCAGTGTGTTATTTGTCGTTAGAAAAATTATTGATCATATTGAATCCGCATGCTTTCAGGGGCAATAACTGACAGCTAAATTCTCAGCACAAGGGCGCGCGAGCATTCAGTCATGAGCACAGAGAATTTTCTCCAAAGCTGAGCTGTGGTCCTTTGTGTCCCTGCAGTTCCGCAGATCAGACAACATCTGTGTACGCCGAGCATCTATCAAGGTCTGCTCGTCATGAACCAAGTCAACCAACCCCTGTCCTGTGAGGATCCTCTGTAGGAGATATACATACACAGAAATAAACTCTAAGTATTGTTAGGATTGCACAAGAATGTTCGAGTTTGAGAGTTTAGGTCCAGACAATGCGCTGTTTTTGTGATTAGTATATATAAAAGACGTTTATTTACTCTGAAACAACTTGTAATTTGATGAACACCCTGAGTTGACGCCGAGGGCGTGTATCTCATAAGGCTTCTCAATAAGGACTCTGATTCTAGATCAGGTCCCCCTGTCTCATATAATCATATCATTCATGATTAATAAGGCAACATTTATCTAATATCGTACTCCTACACCGTGACTCTTTATGAAGACAGGCCAGAACAGTGAAGAGTTCTTCTCTCCATTGTCCATGGTGACATCACCTCTCAGCTCAGGAAGAAACTGGAAAAACATTTAAGATCATTGTTCTTTCCCTGGATCAAACGTAGTCTTGATTCCTCTCCTTGTTTAAGGTCTCTATGCAATTAATCTGGGTCCATTCCATTTGTTCTTCAATCTTAAAACACATACGAAAAGATTCATAACAGCCTTTCTGGTCAAACACATCAAATGTTGTGAAACACTCCAGATGGTGCTGTGGGGTGTGTGTGTGGTGTGTGTGTGTGTGTGTGTGTGTGTGTGTGTGGTGTTGTGTGTGTGTGTGTGTGTGTGTGTGTGGTGTGTGTGTGTGTGTGTGTGTGTGTGTGTGTGTGTGTGTGTGTGTGTGTGTGTGTGTGTGTGTGTGTTAAAAGAGGTAGTAGGATTGGCAGGGTCCCGTGAAGTAGGATTTCTCATTTTGGGGAGAGACATTTATAGTGGCCCTGTACTGAACATAAATGTTCTATAGATAGATCTGATCCTCTTCCTGTGACTACTGTTGTAGTTCTTTTGAGGCAGTATCAAATGTTGGCCTTTGGCTCAGATGTTTGAGGGTTTCTTCATGTCCATTATAGTTCATAAGAACGTTGTATCTCATTAATCTCTGATCTGGTCGGTTCTGTCAAGTAGGGTTCGCTCCCAGCATTAACCTTGACTTCCATCACATTTCTGGACTGATTTCTGGAACCTGCCCTTGTTTTGTTTTCTATAACAATATGCCTTCAAGTGAATTATACATTTGGCAAGTAAAACAAGTTCCTGCACTTCTCAGAAATTATTTTTAGATTTGTGTATAACTCAGAATTTAAATGCATGAGGGCATGCAGCTAAGTTAGGACAGTAGATGTAGCTAACTGTTCACAATTAACAAGGTTTGTTTTTTCTTATCAATTCATATATCCATCATGGTAAACTGTCAAAAATACTACTTCATTGATGTTGTTTGTTTAACACTCCTAATAATGTAGCACACAGGAAAACAAGTTCTGTGCTGTATCATAAACACAACAGGTGGTGGTAAACAATAGCCATAATAGATGAGGGAATGTGCACCATTCCATACAGACATATTGTCAAGGCTGTGGGTAACTGGTGAAAGGAGTCAGGCGCAGGAGAGCTGAGATGCGTGGACAAGGTATTTAATACAAAGAACACCAGTATAAACACAATACTACGGGCCGCAAAAAATACCGGTACCACAAAATAACGGGCTTAATAACAAAACCCGGCAACAAAATACCAGACGTCAGTAACACCTGAACAATAAAACAAACACGCACACAAACATGAGGGAAACCAGAGGGTTAAATAATGAACATGTAATGGGGGAATTGAAACCAGGTTGTAGAAACAAAGACAAAACAAATGGAAAATGAAAAGTGGATCGGCGATGGCTAGAAGGCGCGGTGATGTCGACCACCGAGCGCTGCTCGAACAAGGAGAGGGACTCGGCGGAAGTCGTGACCACATATTTAGTAAATTTTCTAGTAGGTTTTCAGTCTAACTTTGTCATAGGATGTGTCTCGACCTGTTTGACCATCCAGTCTGTCTTTAGGGCTCTTTAGTGGTTTCATGTCCTCCTTAGTAGTCAGTGAAATCATACACACTTGTTCCTTCTGAGTGCCATAGAAAGTGTGTTTTCTTCTCATGACTTCCGGAGCACTCTATTTCTAGTAGGTCTAATATTTGTCTTAGAATGTGCACATGGGCTTTAGATAGTGCTGAACAGGCTGTTCTATGTCTTAGAATAGTGCTGAACAGGGCTTGCTTAGAATAGTGCTGAACAGGGCTTGTTCTTAGAATAGTGCTGAACAGGGCTTGTTTTAGAATAGTGCTAGGCTGTCTTAGAATGTGCTGAACAGGGCTTGTTCTTAGAATGTGCTGAACAGGGCTTGTTCTTAGAATAGTGCTGACAGGGCTGTTCTTAGAAAGTGCTGAACAGGTTAGTCTTAGAATAGTGCTGAACAGGGCTTGTTCTTAGAATATGTGCTGAACAGGGCTTGTTCTTAGAATAGTGCTGAACAGGGCTTGTTCTTAGAATAGTGCTGCAACAGGGCTTGTTCTGAGAATAGTGCTGAACAGGGCTGTTCTTAGAATAGTGCTGAACAGGGCTTATTCTTAGAATAGTGCTGAACAGGCTTTTCTTAGAATAGTGCTGAACAGGGCTTGTTCTTAGAATAGTGCTGAACAGGGCTTGTTCTTAGAATAGTGCTGACAGTGCTTGTTCATAGAATAGTGCTGAAACAGCGCTTGAAGTGGATTAAAGTACATTAAAGTACATCATATTTATGTACCAGGGTTTGTATTTTTTGAGCCGGTATTCTTCTAAAGAGGCCGGCACTCAAACATTAGAAAATGTAAGCCTTGGGGCCCAGCGAGCCATACCACCTGCATGACCACTGCTGGCTTGCTTTCTGAAGCTAAGGCAGGGCTTGGTCCTGGTCAGTCCCTCTCCCCCCCCTGCTCCCTAATATTGTTCTCCCCATGGTGAGACCAGCGTTGCTGCTGGACAGTGGCGTTGGCAGGGCCAGTAGGAGGCACTCTTTTCCGTCTGGTCTAAACAAACGATCCCATAAGCCCCAGGGCAGTGATGGGGGACCACTGCTCTTGGTGTAGAGCGTGCCTCTTTCGGATGGGACGTTAGACGGTGTGTCCTGACGTCTCTGAGCGTATTAAAATCCATGGCACTTACAGTAAGATAGGGGTGTCTTAACGCCCGTGTCCTGGCTAAAATTCCCATCTGGCCTCAAACCATCAACGGTCACACTAATAATATCCCAGTTTACAAGTTGGCTCATTCATCCCCCTACCTCCCCGTCAACTATCACCCCAGGTGTTGCATGCAAATGCACGTGTTCTCAGCTCAACTACCTGGTCAAAATAAAGATAAACACTTGGACACCAAAGTGGACCAGTGGCAGGTAGCCTAGCAGTGAGAGGCATTTGGGGCCCAGTAACTGAAGAGGTTCGCTGTTTGAACTCCCTAGTGGAACACGGGTCTGTGGCATGTTCTGCTGCTTCTGACGCAACAATTGTTCTGTCTCGCTCTTGACGTTAATTTTTTAGAAATTGCTGTTATCGCAGCAATTTACATTAGGTGAGCTGGCAATACATTTTGGATCTAGTCCCCCCATGGAGAATCAAACCCACAACTGCCATTGCAAAGCTACCATGCTTTACCGAAATATAGCTTACATTGGACCACAGTTCACCCACAACAACTGCCGGTGTTGATTGAAGGACAGCCCCTTCGCACCTCGAATTCAGCAGGGTTTGAGTTAACTGCGAAAGCATTTTGGTTGCAAGGCATTCAGTTGTGCAAATGACTAAGTATTAGTCCTTTCCCTAACCGAGATGCAGAACACTCATGAATGGATGATTGTATATTGTGTTTCTCATTGCTGTCAGATGTAGGATTCTTAATTTGAGCCATTCACTACAGCTAGTAAAAATAACCTTGCAGCACAGGAAATGTGTGGAATTATAATTTAATGATTGGTTTTTGTTGTAGTCGAGTTGAATACATTTTCTATACGGACAGTTTTGTTAAATGAAATTTAAAACATTAGAAGTCTTTTAATAGGTGAATACACTATAACACGTTTGCCTTTCCTGACTGTGCAAGGAACATTCGTGCATCAACGTGACGATGAAAAATTAACAGATATGGCATCTGCTATCTTGGAGAAGAGAAAACCCAAAAATCTTCTTTTAAGTGATCTGTTGCAGCTGTGCATAACCATGACCGCGGTACGATGTACAATCTTCTAACAGGCTCGTTCTATGGCTATTGAAGCACGTTTCATTTATATGATCCCTGGGTGGGTGTGTTTCATTTAAAGCTTATGATCCCATTAGACGATCACTTTGCTGCAATGAAATAATCCAGAGGGAAAAAGTTATCTGTATCCTATTACACTACTACTTTCTTTTCTACCTGTGTTTGTAGTCATAAAAAGGCCAGAACAAATTGGGTAATATTATGATCCTTCTGCTAGGCTCTTTTCAATTAGGATGTTCTGCTTTTCAATAATCCCAACATTAATCAAGTTGGTTTTCTTCGCAGACACGTATTCTGCACAGTGAGGAGCAAATAGTTCACAGTCACCGTAGAACGTTCCGTGTCCAATCTGACGAAAATGCACGATATAATACAATGTATTAAAGCCTTCGACCGAGGTTAATATTAAAACTCTTTTTAATAGTTAATCTATAAACAAATGTGTCTTGATCGCATCAAAAGTGATGCGGAACAAAGGACAAAATTTAATTTGACAATGGAAACAACAGCCACGGGATCCAGAAATACAAATCTTCCCGGGAAGAAGGGCGGGTGGGTACTTTTCATGATTAATAGACTCTGAGTTAATTGTAACACAGCATGCAGGAACTCTAGTCTTATGTTCCCTGACCTAGAATTACACACGCGATGTCGTAATAGTCTTCTCACCGTATTATCTCCAAGAGAATTCTCGTCGGTTATTGTCACTGTAAGGGGTGCGTAACTGGTGGCAGTGAAGTCAGACGCAGGAGAGCAGAACTAAGGTTAATCGCCAGAGACAGTTAAATTTCAAAACAACACAATACAGAAGATAACCAACTATGGGTACAAAAAACAACGACAGCCCCAAGCTACCATGTACAAGCCCTATACAACAAACACAATTCCACAGAGACATGGGGGGAACAGAGGGTTAAATAACACAACATCTATGAGGGAAATGAGAACAACAGTATGTAGAGAAAACAAGAAAAACAAATGGAGCAAATGAAAAGTGGATGCGACAATTGGCGTAGGAAGACCGTGATTGCGACGAACCGAACGACCGGCCAACGAAACAAGGAGAAGAACCGACTTCGGATGGAAGTACGTGACAGTCACAGCCGTGCTATATCTATAGCCGAATCCACGCACGCCCTCAAGGCAACTTTCACTGGACTTTATGCAAACTGGAAACCAATAATCCTGAGATCGCATTTATTGTATCTAGGGAAATTTAACAAGCTAATTTCAGAACAAGGGCTTACCTAAATTTCTATCAGCATTGACGTCCAGTTACTTGCGCCGGCAAAACTCTGGATCACTGCACCTACCTAACTTCCGCGATGAACATACAATGGCCTCCCTGGTCCCCCCATTCGCAAATCTGACCACTACATCCATTTTCTGCTTCTCCTGTACCTTTAGGCAGATACTCAACAGATGTTAGCCCGTTAACACAGGGACTATCAACGCTGGTCTGACAAATCGGATGTCCACACTTCAATATTCGTTTTGGCTGCACGCGCACTGGAACATGTTCCGCGGTAGCCTCAGAGAATTAAATTAATTTATACGCTGCACTTCTAGTGAGTGAGTTTATAAGGAAGTCGCATAGGAGACTTTTGTGCCCATCTGTGATTACTAAAACACTACCTAACCCAGAAACCGTGATAGAATGGCGGCAATTCGCTCAAACTGAAACGCACGAACCACCGCATGTTAATCATGAAAAGTTTGACTGGGAATATCGCAGAGTAAACACAACAGTGTATTATTCCCTTCATTTGCGATAGCGCACCCATACTCCACCGACGATCGCAATCCGCCGATCCACAATGCACTCACTGCCCTATTCCCACCTGACAAGAGAATACCTACGTAAAGAATATGTTTCATGACTACAGCTCAGCATTCACACCATAGTAACGCTTACAAGCTCAATTCAGTAGCTTGAGGTGCACTGGGTCTCGACGCCTGGCAACTGGGTCCTGGACTTCCTACCAGCCGCCCCAGCTGTGAAGGTAGGAAAAACAAGCAGTCTCCACTTCGCGCGTCTAGCCTCAAGCACTGGCAGCCCCACAAGGGGCTGTGCTGCAGCCACTGCCTGTACTCTCCGGTTCACCCTGACTGCGTGGCCACGCATGCTCCAACTCAATACATCAAAGTTTGGTAGATGACATAGACAGTAGTCAGGCCTTGATTACCAACAATGAAGACGGCCTATAAGGACAGAGGTGAGGGCCCTCAGAGTGTGGTGTCAGGAAAACAACCTCCACTCAAGGTCAATCAGAAACAAAGGAGATGATATGTGACTTCAGGAAAACAGCAGAGGGAGCACCCCTCTATCCATAATCGACAAGACAGCAGTGGAGCAAGGTGACATTTTCTTAAACCGTTCCTCGGCTGACACATCACGGACAAACTGAAAATGGTCCACCCACACGACAGTGTGGTGAAGAAGGCGCAACAGCGCCTTCTTCACCTCAGGAGGATAAGAAATTTTAAACGCTCACAAACTTTTACAGATGCACACATCCTTCGGGCTGGCCATCATCCGCCTGGTACGGCAAACTGCACACCCCAGGCACAAGGCTTCCAGGAGGGTAGTGGGTTCTGACAACCGCATCACGGGGGGCAAACTCCTGCCCTCCAGGACACCACAGCAACCCGATGTCAAGGACAGAACAAAAAGGATAATCAAGAATAAACCCACCAAGCCCACTGCCTATGTTGTACCCCACTTCGATCCAGAAGGCGAGGTCAGTCACAGGTGCATCAAAAACTGGACGAGAGACTGAAAAACTAGCTTATCT
>NW_019943308.1:277149-300947 GCF_002910315.2 Salvelinus sp. IW2-2015
CACCAAACAATACCCAGACTGTCAATACAACAGCTGGAACAATAAAACAAACACGCACACCAAACATGAGGGAAATACCAGAGGGTAAATAAATGAACATGTAATGGGGGAATTGAAACCAGGTTGGTAGAAAACACAAGACAAAACAAATGGAAAATGAAAAGTGGATCGGCGATGGCTAGAAGGCCGCGTGATGTCGACCACCGAGCGCTGCTCGAACAAGGAGAGGGACTCCGGCGGAAGTCGTGACACATATTTAGTTAATTTTCTGAGTAGGTTTTCCAGTCTAACCTTGTGCATAGGATGTGTCTCGACCTGTTCTGACCATCCAGTCTGTCTTTAGGGCTCTTTAGTGGTTTCATGTCCTCCTTAGTAGTCAGTGAAATCATACACACTTGTTCCTTCTGAGTGCCATAGTAAAGTGTGTTTTCTTCTCATGACTTCAGAGAGCACTCTATTCTAGTAGGTCTTAATATTTGTCTTAGAATAGTGCTGAACAGGCTCTAGTTCTTAGAATAGTGCTGAACAGGGCTTGTTCTTAGAATAGTGCTCTAACAGGGCTTGTTCTTAGAATAGTGCTGAACAGGGCTTGTTCTTAGAATAGTGCTGAACAGGGCTTGTTCTTAGAATAGTGCTGAACAGGGCTTGTTCTTAGAATCAGTGCTTGCACAGGGCTTGTTCTTAGAATAGTGCTTGAACAGGGCTTACTGTCTCTAGTAGAATAGTCTCTTGAACAGGGCTTATTCTTAGAATAGTGCTGAACAGGGCTTGTTCTTAGAATAGTGCTGAACAGGGCTTGTTCGATTAGCAATAGTGCTGAAACAGGGCTTGTCTTAGAATAGTGCTGCAACAGTGACTTGTTTCCATAGCAACTATCGTCTCGTGGGTATTTTGTTGCCGGGTTTTGTTATTACGCCCGTTTATTTTGTGGTACCGGTATTTTTGCYGCACCGTAGTATTGTGTTTATACTGGTGTTCTCTTGTATTAAATACCTTGTCCACGCATCTCAGCTCTCCTGCGCCTGACTCCTTTCACCAGTTACCCACAGCCTTGACAATATGTCTGTATGGAATGGTGCACATTCCCTCATCTTTAATGGCTATTGTTTACCACCACCTGTTGTGTTTACTGAATACAGCACAGAACRTTGTTTTCCTGTGCTGCTACATTATTAGGAGTTAGTAACAAACATAACTCAATGAAGTAGTATTGTTGACAGTTTACCATGATGGAATATGAATTGATAAGAAAAACAAACCTTGTTAATTGTGAACAGTTAGCTACATCTACTGTCCTAACTTAGCTGCATGCCCTCATGCATTTGAAATTCTGAGTTATACACAAATCTAAAAATAATTTCTGAGAAGTGCAGGAACTTGTTTTACTTGCCAAATGTATAATTCACTTGAAGGGCATATTGTTATAGAAAACAAAAACATGGGCAGGTTCCAGAAATCAGTCCAGAAATGTGATGGAAGTCAAGGTTAATGCTGGGAGCGAACCCTTTACTGGACCAGAACCGACCAGATCAGAGATYAATGAGATACAACGTTCTTATGAACTATAAATGGACCATGAAAAACCTCAACATCTGAGCCAAAGGCCAACCATTTGATACTGCCTCAAAGAACCTACAACAGTAGTCACAGGACAGAGGATCAAGTCTATCTATGAACATTTATGTTCAGTACAGGGCCACTATAAATGTCTCTCCCAAAATGAGAATCCTACTTCACGGGACCTGCCAAATCCTACTACCTCTTTAACACAAACACACACAAACACACTAACACAGCACACACCACACACATCACACACACACACAATCACACGACCACGACACCACATCACAAACACACACACACAAACACACACACACACACACACACACACACACACACCAACACCCATCTGGGTGTTTCACACAACATTTTGATGTGTTGAACCAGAAAGGCTGTTGTAGAATCTTTTCTATGTGTTTTAAGATTGAAGAACAATGAATGGACCAGATTAATTTGCATAGAGGACCTATAATACAAGGAGAGGATCAAGACTACGTTTGAATCCAGGGGAAAGAACAATGATCTTAAATGTTTTTCCAGTTTCTCACTGACGAGCAGGTGATGTCACCATGTGACAATGGAGAGAAGGGAACTCTTCAGTCTGTTCTCGGGCCTGTCTTCAAAAGAGTCCGGTGTAGAGGAGTACTGGATCTTAGGATAAATGTTGCCTTTTAGATCATAATGAATATGATTATATAGACAGGGGGACCTGATCCTAGATCAGGAGTCCTACTCTGAGAAGCTTTATGAATACAGGCCCTGGTCTCAACTCCAGGGTGTTCAAATTCAATTGTTTCAGAGTAAATAAACGTCTTTATATATATCACAAAAACCCATTGTCTGGAACTAAACTCTCCAAACTCAACAGTTCTTGGTGCAATCCATAACAATCCTTAGAGTTATTTCCTGTGTATGTATATGCATCCTACAGAGGATGCCTCCAGGACAGGGGTTGGTTGGCTTGGTTCAAATGACGAGCAGACCTTGATGATGCTCTCAGTACACGATATTTTTGTCCTGCTCTGCGGGCTGCAGGACACAAAGGTTACTACAGCTCAGCTTGTGGAGAAAATTCTCTGTGCTCATGATAATGAATACTCGGCGCCCTCTGCTGGAATTTAGCTGTCAGTTTGCCCCTGCAAGCATGCGATTCAATATGATCAATACATTTTTCTAAACGACAAATAAACACAGTGCATGCACTGTTTTAATTCAACAATTCAAATATAGCTAGTATTTTACGTGTCTTATTGCCTCTTTGCTGTTTTTAAAAGTTTAAAAACTGTTTTTTCAGTCTTGCTGAAAAGGATGTTGGGATGTCGTTGTTATGGCAACGTTTTCAAGGAATTCAACAAAACAGAGAGGCTGAGATTTACTGAAGCATTTTATTGTTTAGCTAGCTAGCTACCAACAACATTTACAAATAGCTCTACTTCCCAGACCTAACTTTTATGGCATAATGCTGGATCATTATTTTTGACAAACTTGGAGTCACAGGTGAATAAAGGGACTGTTACAGGTAAGAATAACAGAGTGTAATTGTAACAGTTAACGTTAGCTATCTATAGCTAGTTCTTCTTTCCCCAGCTAGCTAACACGAGTCTGGTCAAATAGTTGTAACTAGTAGTTAGCAGTTTTGAGTAGGAAGCGAATTTTTCGGTTCTGTTTGGCTAAAATGATTCATTCGTATCATCTAAATCCAATGCTCTCTTGCTAGTAAACGGTATATCACAGATAGAACAATGATCATTGACATTGCACCTTGCAAATTGAACACAAACAGTGGTGCACTTCTAGAAAAATGAGTTATGAGTGGAAAAGGTTCATTTGGAGCCTGAACACAGGCCTAGTCTCCAGTTGAAACGGGTTCAATAGCCTTTCTACATTATTTATTTATACTTCTTAGGCCTAACAATTGGCAAAAAATGTGTTGATTTCACGTTGAATTCACGTTAGTTGACACTCAACCAAATGTTAATCAAAACTAAACATTGAACTGACGCCTGTGATCAGTGGAAGTAAGTCTGGAGAGGATAGTGACTTTATCTTACAGTAAGAGCCCACTGGCAGCAGCCATGGTTAGAGAGGTCCAGCAACGCAGCTTGGTTTAGTATTTTCTGTAGGTTCCAGAACACTGATCTGTGTCCCAAATGCACCCTATTCCCTATAGTGGACTACGTTTGTCCAGGACCATTGCGTCCCATATGGGGCCTGATCAAATGTACTACACTATAGGAATAGGGTGCCATTGGGACACATCTAGGTCAAAGACTGGAGCTGGAGCTATGAGGGTTGCAGCAGTCTGTCTTTCATCAGTGTAATGTAGAGTGGATAGAATACACAAGGCTAAGATTTTGTATATTCCTGTAAATACTTTGCAAAGCCAATAAATGTAAAATAATCTTGTAAATGACAAGTAGTTACGAAATTGTCTAGTGCTCTTCTTCTTAGAAGATCATGAAAATGCTGACTAATCCTGTCTGTCTCTGTCTGTCTGCTGTCTCTGGCTGTCTGTCTGCTGTCTCTGTGCTGTCTGCCTGCTCCTGTCTGCTGCCTGCTGTCTCTGTCTGTCTGCTGTCTCTGGGCTGTCTGTCTGCTGTCCTTGCTGCTGCCTGCTGTTCTGGCTGTCTGTCGCTGTCTCTGGCTGTCTGTCTGCTGTCTCTGCTGTCTGTCTGTCTTCTGCCTGCTGTCTCGTCTGTCTGCTGTCTCTGGCTGTCTGTCTGCTGTCTCTTGTCTGCTGCCTGCTGTCTCTGGCTGTCTGTCTGCTGTCTCTGGCTGTCTGTCGTGCTGTCTCTGCTGTCTGTCTGTCCCTGTCTGCTGCTTGCTGCCTGCTGTCTCTGTCTGTCTGCTGTCTCTGGCTGTCTGTCCTGCTGTCTCTTGTCTGCTGCCTGCTGTCTCTGGCTGTCTGTCTGCTGTCTTCTGGCTGTCTGTCTGTGTCTGTCTGTCTGTCTGTCTGTCTTCTGTCTGTCTGTCTTGTCTGTCTGTCTCTGTCTCTGCTCGTGTCGTATGCGTGTCTGTCTGTGGTCTGTCTGTCTGCTGTTTCTGTCTTTCTGCTGTCTCTATCTGGTGTCTGTCTGCGTGCGTGTCTGTCTGTCTGCGGTGTCTGTCTGCGTGTGTGTGACAGGGCCACTATGAGCCAAGCTGGGGAGAGACCAACCCTCCCAGTGGAGGAGGTGAGGAGGAGACTACTCCCTATCAGCCCTGGCTCCTGATGCTGCCCTACAGGAGGAGAGCTGGCCCTGGGCCACACTCACGTCTCTGCAGCCAGCCTTCCAGTGCTTAGACCAGGTAACACATACTCTTTTCACGCTACTGAGACAAACCGAGCCGAGCTGACCTACTGGGCTGACCTAGTTATGCATCCCGATAGTTACTAGAACTCTATCACCTTGACCAGTTGAAACCAGAGGTCTCTTCACAGTCCCCAGGTCCAGAACAAGGCTGGGAAACATTATTATGTATTGTATGTAATATGTATTGTATATGTATTGTAATGCGTATTGTATTATGTATTATATGTAATATGTATTGTAATATGTATTGTATATATTATATTGTATTGTATTTTTCATTGTATTGCGTTTTGCATTGTATTAGTATTGTATTATGTATTGGTAATATCAATTGTATTATGTATTGTATATAGTATTGTATTATGTATTATCTATCTGTTTTATGTATTGTATTATGTATTATGTATTGTATTTTGTATTGTATTATTATGTATTATATGTTGTTTTATGTATTGTATTATATATTGTATTATGTATTGTATTATTATTGTATTATGTTTGTAATTATTTTGTATTATGTATTGTATTATGTAAGTGTATGTATTTTGCTATTGATTATGTATGATGTATATGTTTGTATTATGTATTTGCATTATATATGTATTGTATTGTATTATGTATTTTATTATATATTGTATTATGTATTGTATTATGTATTTATATATATGTATTATGTATTGTATATATATGTATTATGTATTGTATGATATTGTGTATGTATTTGTATTATGTATTGTATTATGTATTGTTTATTGTATTTGTATTGCATTATATATTGTATTATGTATTTTATTATATATTGTATTATGTATTGTTATGTATTTTATTATATATTGTATTATGTATTGTATTATATATTTATTATGTATTGTATTATGTATTTGTTAATATATTGTATTATTATTGTATTATATATTGTATTTTGTATTAATGTATTGTACTATGTATTGTATTATGTATTGTATTTATGTATTGTATTGATTAATGATGTATTTAGTATTGATATGATGTATTGTATTATGTATTGCATTATATATGTATTAGTATTGCTTATGTATTTTATTATATATTGTTTATGTATTGTAGTATTATATTATATATTGTATTATGTATGTATTATATATTGTATTATGTATTGTATTGTATTGTGTATGTATTTGTATTAGTATTGTATTATGTATTGTATATGTATTATGTATTGCATTTATATTGTATTATGTTTTTATATATATTGTATTATGTATTGTGGTATGTATTTTATTATTATTGTATTATGTATTGTATTATATTATTGTATAATGTATTGTAGTATGTATTGTATTATGTATTATGTATTGTATATTGTATTATAATATTGTATTATGTATTTGTATTGTATATTGTATTGTATATTGTATATATATTGTATATGTATTTTATTAATATATTGTATTTGCATTGTATGTTATTGTATTTGTATATTGTATTGTATATTGTATTTGTATTTGTATTATGTATTGTATTTTGTATGTATATTATATTATATGATTGTATTATATTGTATTTTGTATTGTATTATATATGTAGTATGTATGTATTATGATGTATTATATATTGTATTATATATTGTATTATATATTGTATTGTATATTGTATTATGTATTGTTTATGTATTGTATTATGTATTGTATTATATATTGTATTATGTATTGTATTATGTATTGTCTTTTTGTAGTGTTTATGTATTGTATTATGTATGTGATACGTGGTTGGGATACCACTGGGATACAGTTTGTGGTTGTCTCGCCTGTCTATCTCCAGGTAAATGCACTAGCTGTGGTTCTCTGGATGGGAGCATCTGCTGAATGGCTAAATTGTAATGTAAATGTAGTGCTATGTATATTTATGTATATTATGGCTTTTATTTGTTGTGTTGTTCCTGTTTGGACCCCAGGAAGAGTAGCCGTTGCCTCGGCAACAACTAATTGGGATAAATAGTAAATACTAAAAAAACATCAGCCAATGCTGAACCCTTATGAAGGAGAAATGTATTTACATCGCCACTCTGAACCTTATGAAGGAGAAATGTATAAAAATATCAGCCAATCCTGAACCCTTATGAAGGGAAAATGAATAAAACATCAGCCAATCCTGAACCTTATGAAGGAGAAAATGATAAAATATCAGCCAATCCTGAACCCTTTGAAGGGAAAATGTATAAAATATCAGCCAATCCTGAACCTTATGAAGGGAAAATGTATAAAATATCAGCCAATCCTGACCCTTATGAAGGGAAAATGTATAAAACATAGCCAATCCTGAACCCTTATGAAGGAGAAATGTATAAAACTCAGCCAATCCTGAACCCTTATGAAGGAAGAAATGTATAAAACATCAGCCAATCCTGAACCCTTATGAAGGAGAAATGAATAAAACATCAGCCAATCCTGAACCCTTATGAAGGGAAAATGAATAAAACATCAGCCAATCCTGAACCTTATGAAGGGAAATGTATAAAACATCAGCCAATCCTGAACCTTATGAAGAGAAATGTATAAAAATCAGCCAATCCTGAACCCTTATGAAGGAGAAATGTATAAACATCAGCCAATCCTGAACCCTTATGAAGGAGAAATGAATTAAACATCAGCCAATCCTGAACCCTATGAAGGGAAAAGTATAAAACATCAGCCAATCCTGAACCATTATGAAGGAAAATGTATAAAACATCAGCCAATCCTGAACCTTATGATAAGGGAAAATGAATAAAACATCAGCCAACCTGAACCTTATGAAGGGAAATGATAAAACATCAGCCAATCCTGAACCTTATGAAGGACAAATGTATAAACATCAGCCAATCCTGAACACTCTTATGGAAGGGAAAATGTATTTAACATCAGCCAATCCTGAACCCTTGAAGGGAAAATGAAATACAACATCAGCCAATCCTGAACCCTTATGAAGTGAAAATGATATAAACATCAGCCAATCCTGAACCTTATGAAGGGAAAATGTAGTAACATAGCCAATCCTGAACCTTTATGAACTGGAGAAATGTAAGCGAAATGCAGGTACACTGTGTGTATGACTCCAGTGTAAAGCTGTAGAGTATGCCAGTACACTGTTGTATACTCCAGTGTAAGCTGTAGGAGTATGCCATACACTGTTTATACTCCAGTGTAAGCTGTAGAGTATGCCAGTACACTGTTGTATACTCCAGTGTAAGCTGTAGAGTATGCCAGTACACTGTGTATACTCAGTGTAAGCTGTAGGAGTATGCCAGTACACTGTTGTATACTCCAGTGTAAGCTGTATGAGTATGCCAGTACACTGTTGTATACTCCAGTGTAACGCTGTATGATATATGCCAGTTACACTGTTGTATACTCAGTGTAAGCTGTAGGAGTATGCCAGTACACTGTTGTATACTCCAGTGTAAGCTGTAGGAGTAGCCAGTACACTGTTGTATACTCCAGTGTAAGCTGTAGAGTATGCTACACTGTTATCTCATGTAAGCGTAAGTAGCCAGTACATGTTGTATACTCCAGTGTTAAAGCTGTGAGTAGCAGTACACTGTGTATACTCCAGTAAGCTGTAGGAGTATGCAGTACACTGTTGTATACTCCAGTGTAAAGCTGTAGGAGTATGCCAGTACACTGTTGTATACTCCAGTGTAGCTGTAGGAGTATGCATAACTGTGTTACTCCAGTGTAAGCTGTAGGAGTATGCCAGCGTGTTGGCTAGTTCTATGCTGTGCACTACAGCAACCAGTTGATTTCATACACTACCTTAAACACATTATTATAAGCTAACAAATAGAGTCTACCCTCAACCCTGCTGGTGGGTTGGCAGATATAGGCTAGGTCAGGGCTATTTGCCTACTGATGGTTGGAGATATAGGCGGGTCAGGGCTATTTGCCTACTGATGGTTGACAGATAAATGGTGGTCAGGGCTATTTGCCTATGATGTTGACAGATAAAGGCTGGGTCAGGTTATTGCTACTGATGGTTGCAAGATATAGGCTGGGTCAGGGCTATTCCTGCTGATGGTTTGGCAGATATAGGCTGGGTCAGGGCTTATTTGCCTGCTGATGGTTGGCAGATATAAGGCTGGGTCAGGCTATTTGCCTATGATGGTTGACAGATAAAGGCTGGGTCAGGGCTATTTGCCTACTGATGGTTACAGATACAAGGCTGGGTCAGGTCTATTTGCCTACTGATGGTTTGGCAGATATAGGCTGGGTCAGGGCTATTTGCCTGCTGATGGTTGGCAGATATAGCTGGGTCAGGGCTATTTGCCTGCTGATGGTTGGCAGATATAGGCTGGTCAGGGTCTATTTGCCTACTGATGGTTGGCAGATATAGGCTGGTCAGGGCTATTTGCCTGCTGAGGTTGGCAGATATAGGCTGGGTTCAGGCTATTGCCTGCTGATGGTTGCAGATATAGGCTGGGTCAGGCTATTTTGCCTACTGATGGTTGACAGATAAGCTGGGTCAGGCTATTTGCTACTGATGGTTGACAGATAAAGGCTGGGTCAGGGCTATTTGTCTACTGATGGTTGACAGATATAGGCTGGGTCAGGGCTATTTGCCTACTGATGTTTGACAGATATAAGCTGGGTCAGGGCTTATTGCCTGCTGATGGTTGGCAGATATAGGCTGGGTCAGGGCTATTTGCCTACTGATGGTTGACGATAAGGCTGGGTCAGGGCTATTTGCCTGCTGATGGTTGGCAGATATAGGCTGGGTCAGGCTATTTGCCTGCTGATGGTTGACAAATATAGCTGGTCAGGGCTATTTGCCTGCTGATGGTTGACAGATATAGGCTGGGTCAGGCTATTTCCTACTGATGGTTGACAGATATAGGCTGGGTCAGGGCTATTTGCCTACTGATGGTTGACAGATATAGGCTGGCAGGGCTATTTGCCTGCTGATGGTTGACAGATATAGACTGGGTCAGGGCTATTTGCCTCTGATGGTTGGCAGATATAGGCTGGGTCAGGGCTATTTGCCTACTGATGGTTGACAGATATAGGCTAGGTCAGGCTATTTGCCTGCTGATGGTTGAACAGATATAGCTAGGTCAGGGCTATTTGCCTACTGATGGTTGACAGATATAGGCTAGGTCAGGGCTATTTGCCTGCTGATGGTTAAAGATATAGGCTGGGGTCAGGGCTATTTGCCTACTGATGGTTGACAGATATAGCTGGGTCAGGGCTATTGCCTACTGATGGTTGACAGATATAGGCTGGGTCAGGGCTATTGCCTACTGATGTTGACAAATATAGGCTGGGTCAGGCTATTTACCTGCTGGTATGGTGACAGATATAGGCTGGTCAGGGCTATTTGCCTGCTGATGGTTGGCAGATATAGGCTGGGTCAGGCATTTGCCTACTGATGTTGCAGATAAGGCTGGGTCAGGGCTATTTGCCTGCTGATGTTGACAGAATAGCTGGGTAGGGCTATTTGCCTGCTGATGTTGCAATATAGGCTGGGTCAGGGCTATTTGCCTGCTGATGGTTGCAAATATAGGCTAGGTCAGGGCTATTTGCCTGCTGATGGTTGCAATATAGGCTAGGTCAGGCTATTGCTACTGATGGTGACAGATATAGGCTGGTCAGGGCTATTTGCCTGCTGATGGTTGACAGTATAGCTGGTCAGGCTTTGCCTACTGATGTTGGCAATATAGGCTGGTCGGGTATTTGCCTCTGATGGTTGACAGATATAGGCTGGTCAGGCTATTGCCTGCTGATGGTGACAGATATAGGCTGGTCAGGGCTATTGCCTGCTGATGGTTGCAGATATAGGCTGGTCAGGGCTATTTGCCTGCTGATGGTTGCAAATATAGGCTGGTCAGGGCTATTTGCCTGCTGATGGTTGAACAGATATGCTGGTCAGGCTATTTGCCTGCTGATGTTCAGGTATAGCTGGTCAGGGCTATTTGCCTGCTGATGGTTGAAGATCTAGCTGGTCAGGGCTTTTGCTGCTGATGGTTGACAGATATAGGCTGGGTCAGGCTATTTGCCTGCTGATGGTTGGCAGGTATAGGCTGGGTCAGGGCTATTTGCCTGCTGATGGTTGACAGTATAGGCTGGGTCAGGGCTATTTGCCTCGCTGATGGGTATGGCAGGTATATGGCTGGTCAGGGCTATTTGCCTGCTGATGGTTGCAGATATAGGCTGGGTCAGGGCTATTTCCGCTGATGGTTTGCAGTATAGGCGGGTCAGGGCTATTTGCCTGCTGATGTTGGACAGGCTATAGGCTGGGTCAGGGCTATTTGCCTGCTGATGGTTGCAGTAATAGCTGGCAGGGCTATTGCCTGCTGATGGTTGACAGATATAGGCTGGTCAGAGCTATTTGCCTGCTGATGGTTGCAGATTAGGCTGGGTCAGGCTATTGCCTGCTGATGGTTGACAGATATAGGCTGGGTCAGGGCTCTATGCTGCTGATGTTGGCAGCTATTAGGCTGGGTCAGGCTATTTGCCTGCTGATGGTTGACAGATATAGGCTGGGTCAGGGCTATTTGCCTGCTGATGGTTGGCAGATATAGGCTGGGTCAGGTCTATTTGCCTACTGATGGTTGACAGATATAGGCTGGGTCAGGGCTATTTGCCTGCTGATGGTTGGCAGATTTTGGCTGGGTCAGGGCTATTTGCCTGCTGATGGTTGACAGATATAGGCTGGGTCAGGGCTATTTGCCTGCTGTGTTTCATGCGGGATATGGATAACAAAACATTCAGTACTCAGTGCAAATCTGTAAAAAGTTTATTCATGTTTTTATATAAAAGTAAATACACATTTGAATAGGACAATAGAAGGTGAATAAAAAGCTTCTAGTGTAGATACAGTTGTATACATCAAGCTACATAATCATTTATTCTATTCAAATACACCTACACTTTAAACCTTTTCATACAAGTCGAAATACTCCATGTTTTAGTTTTAAACTTCTCTGTGGTCAACTTCTCAACCCCAATACAAAGTTTTTTACCCCAATACAATGTTTTTTATCCCAATACAATGTTTTTTATCCCAATACAATACTTTTTGGGGTACTCATCTTAGGCAATCGCTGTGTACTGCATGAAAATACAGTCCATATATTAGTTATATAAAAGCTATCATACTTTCAAAAATAAATACTGTACATTTCCTCCTTGAACTTGCGGCCTTTAGTTTCCATGCTGCTTAGCCTGTCTAGATGAGGATGCAATGTAATGACATACAGCTAGGTGGCAGTATTATACAGAAAACGCTTTGGACGTACAGATGTCTGGAAACAGTTGCGGTGCCTGCAGTCAACCAATGTAATTATTCTGCAGAAAGCAAACATATCTGACTCCATTTTGTTGCTGTTATGAGTTCAGTAGCACATGGTCCATAGTATGTTGTTTGACCGATAGCCAGACAATTACTATGACTGTGATATCATACATTTGTCTTCGGGGGAGACTTTTCCAACCTTTTGAAGATTTCATTGCTGTTTTCTCACCGGGAACCCAGGTGTCTCAGACTGTCTCTGAACCACGTGGTTGAACTTAACAGTGGGCGGCAGAGAGGTCAAAGGAGCAGAAAGTTAAGAAGAAAAAAGTATGTCAGATCTTTCCGGTCGTTTCCGTTCTCATGCCTCTTTCCTTTAGGGAGCGTAGTTCTTTGGCCGTATCATCATTTTGACGGTCTTGAAGGCCTGCCTGTAGTTGGTGGGGTATGCTTCACTAGACATGTTGTGCCATGTTCCCCAGAAGATGCCGTTCCTCACGCCCTTGTATCTCTTGTGGTAGTATTTCCCATTGAGATTGGCTGACATGCAGGCGTCAAACCACCAGCCAGAGCTGTAGTACGCGCCGCAGTTCCCTGACGGGTACATGTCGTTGTCCCTGTCRGGCGTGGTGAAGAACTTCTGGTCGTGGTTGAAGTGCTTGTTCATGTGCAGCGCGTTGCCGGCCGTGCCACTGTACCCGCTGATGGATAAGCGATACCTCAGGAACTCGTTGGCTACGTAGAACTGGTCGAACTTGGCGTACTCCCGCACCCCTTGGAAGTCCTCCAGTTCGATGCGCAGCACCATGTCCTTGGCCTTGGTCAGGAGGTGGATGCGGTCGTTGCCCCAACCAGAACTCTCCCCGGGGGTCACCAAAGCCCCTCTAGAGAGACAGAGAGAGAAGAGAGAGAGAGAAGAGAGAGAGAGAGAGAGAGACAGAGAGAGAGAGAGAGAGGGCAAGGGCAGGGGAGAGAGAGAGAAAAGGTATAGGTCTGTGTCAGAGGAGTCAACTCTGTCCCAAATGACACCCTATTCCCTACATAGTGTTTGGTCAAAGGTAGTGCATATATAGGGAAAGGTGCCATTTGGGACATAACCCCTGTTTTCCCTGATTCTCACAGGCCAGCAGGCCATTGCATGGAATGTTACTAACCACGGTCTGTCAAAGAGTTTTGTCAAATGGGTTTATTAACCTTGTACTCAGCCCAGGAGCGGTTGAAGCTGACGGTGGCCATTGAGGCGCTGCTGCACCAGGGTCCAGCTGCCGCCGAACGACTCCATGTCGCAGTAGACCTCGAACGTGCCGTTCCTGGGGTCTGGCGTGACCCGGTAGACGCCGTTCCTCCTCTCCTTTAGCATGTTGTAGTCAGAGCAGTCCTTTGGAGCGATGATGACTGTTGTGAGAGAGAGACAGGGCAGGGGGAGGAGAGAGAGACAGAGAGAGACAGGCAGGGTAGGGAGAAGGACAGAGAGAGACAGGCAGGGCAGGGGGAGGAGAGAGAGACAGGCGGGGGAGGGAGAGAGAGACAGAGAGAGACAGGCAGGGGAGGGAGAGGACAGAGAGAGAGAGGGGAGGGAGAGAAGCAAGAGAGGGCGGGGGAGGGGAGAGGACAGAGAGAGACAGGCAGGGGGGGTGGAGGAGAGAGAGACAGGCAGGGAGGGAGAGAGACAGAGAGAGACAGGGCAGGGGAGGGAGAGAGAGACAGAGAGAGACAGGGCAGGGTGGGGGGAGACAGGCAGGGGGAGGGAGAGAACAGAGAGAGACAGGGCAGGGGGAGGGAGAGAGAGCAGGAGGAGGGAGAGAGACAGAGAGAGACAGGGCAGGGGAGGAGAGAGAGACAGAGAGAGAGACAGGCAGGGAGGAAGAGACAGAGAGAGACAGGGCAGGGGAGGGAGAGAGAGAAGAGAAGACAGGCAGGGAGGAGGAGAGAGAGACAGGGCAGGGGGAGGGAGAGAGAGCAACGGTCAGTGTCGAGGAGTAAAGAAAACACTGTTTCCCTCAAAGCACAAGACTCTCACAACCCAGCAGGCCATTGCATGGAATGTTACTGACTTTCAGCCCCAGAGCTGACCGAGCGAGTTGAGCCACGACCGTCAGAGTGTTTTCATATAAGGGGAGGACAGACTTGTCAAACGTGGAAAGTGTAAAATGGGATTAACCAAGGCTGCTGGAGACCCTGCCAGTCCCCACTCTGTGTGTGATAAATGCATCCTGACACCCACTTTTGGAGCTTAGAGCTTTGAGTTTTGGAAAGTGACGCCAGTCGGCTGCTCAGGATAGAGCCTAGGAAGCATGAGAGAGGAGTTGAGTAGCAGAGCACAGAAGAGGACAGAGCAGAGCACAAGAAGAGGACAGAGCAGAGCACAGAAAGAGGACAGAAGAGACTGAGCAGAAGCACAGAAGAGGAACTGAGCAGAGCACAGAAGAGGACTGAGCAGAGCACAGAAGAGGACCGAGCAGAGCACAGAGAAGAGAATAGCAGAGCACAGAAGAGGGGCAGAGCAGAGCACAGAAGAGACAGAAGCAGAGCACAGAAGAGGACCGAGCAGAGCACAGAAGAGGGCAGAGCAGAGCACAGAAGAGGACAGAGCAGAGCACAGAAGAGACGAGCAGAGCACAGAAAGACTGAGCAGAGCACAGAAAGAGGCAGAGCAGAGCACAGAGAGGCAAGCAGAGCACAGAAGAGGACAGAGCAGAGCACAGAAGAGGCAGAGCAGAGCACAGAAGAGGACCGAGCAGAGCACAGAAGAGGACGAGCAGAGCACAGAGAGCAGAGCAGAGCACAGAAGGGACAGAGCAGAGCACAGAAGAGACCGAGCAGAGCACAGAAAGGGCAGAGCAGAGCACGAAGAGGACAGAGCAGAGCACAGAAGAGGACGAGCAGAGCACAGAAGAGGCAGAGCAAGCACAGAAGAGGACAGAGCAGAGCACGAAAGACCGAGCAGAGCACAGAAGAGGCAGAGCAGAGCACAGAAGAGGACAGAGCAGAGCACAGAGAGGACCGAGCAGAGACAAGACAGAGAGGACAGAGGACAGAGCAGAGCAGAGAGCGAGAAGCACAGAAGAGACGAGCAGAGCACAGAAAGGACCGAGCAGAGCACAGAAGAGGACAGAGTAAAGCCAGATAGGGCAGAGCAGAGCACAGAAGGGCAGAGCAGAGCACAGAAGAGCAGGCTGTTTGTGCGTGTGTGTGTGTGTGTGTGTGTGTGTGTGTGTGTGTGTTGTGTGTGTGTGTGTGTGGTGTGTGTGTGTGTGTGTGTGTGGTGTGTGTGTGTGTTGCTGCGTGCGTGCGTGCGTGCTGTGCGTGCATCGAACTGCTGCCCTGTGGTATTAGTGGTTCTCAGAATATGGGCGCCAGGCTGTGACTGACCCAAATATAACAGTCCGTCAGGCAGATGGACAGACAGCCATGCAGACTGATAAAGGGGATTGACAGCAACAGAAGAGCAGCTGTATTATCAAGGAAGTATGCAGAGACATAAAACCCTATCTGGAAGTAACATCGTCCAATGAAAAGCTTGTGCATTCTCACATTACAGGCAAACAGTTCCTAATTCCTACAGAAAAAGGCATCATTTTTAAATAAATGAATAGAGAACATGATTCAGTTAAATGATCCAAAGGTAGACTCCCTCCATGTATGTCCGCGAACACCTTCAGATCCAATCAGAGATAGAAAGCACACTGTTTAGTTGAACTGTGAATTGGGGCTTAATGATCCGGTACAGAGCTGAGATTGTGAGATGTTGTGACTGCTGACGTTCTGTTGTCGTTGACCGACAGTAGAGTTTCCCATATCAAGATAGAAAACGTGGACAGTTAAAGTTTCCCATATCAAGATAGAAACGTGGACAGTAGAGTTCCCATATCAAGATAGAAACGTGGACAGTGAGAGATTTCCCATATCAAGATAGAAACGTGGCCAGTAAGAGAGAAGGCTGTTCAACAACAGAACACACAAGCACTACTGCACATTGATACTGGACGCTCCGACTCTTACTGCAAACACTTTATATGGCCTGTTTCTCCATCATCTTTACGTTAATCACTTTTGACATATCTTGTCAAGCTATCCAGAGTAATGTGCAGAGCTCGTTATAGGAAACATGACAGATTCATCTAAGACAAGTGCTTCTACATAGTGTTTCTGATCTCACCATGACCAACGTCGGAAGGCAACACATTGCATCATCTTGTTGGCAAGTGTAATAAAGGAGTTAGCTGTTCACACTGAAATGACCGCACCGGTAACACTGTCCCAATGTTCACACTGAAATGACCGCACTGACACTGTCCCAATGTTCACACTGAAATGACCGCACGGTAACACTGTCCCAATGTTCACACTGAAATGACCGCACGTTAACACTGTCCCAATGTTCACACTGAAATGACCGCACGTTAACTCTGTCCCAA
This sequence comes from Salvelinus sp. IW2-2015, assembly GCF_002910315.2. Lineage (NCBI taxonomy): Eukaryota > Metazoa > Chordata > Actinopteri > Salmoniformes > Salmonidae > Salvelinus > Salvelinus sp. IW2-2015. Next base: position 293,666 of record NW_019943308.1, read on the forward strand.
TGTTCACACTGAAATGACCGCCGGTAACACTGTCCCATGTCACACTGAAATGACGCACGTTAACACTGTCCCAATGTTCACACTGAAATGACCGCACGTTAACACTGTCCCAATGTTCACACTGAAATGACCGCACGTTAACACTGTCCCAATGTTCACACTACTGAAATGACCGCACGCTAACACTGTTCCAATGTTCAGACTGAAATGACCGCACGTTAACACTGTCCCAATGTTCACACTGAAATGACGGCACGTTAACACTGTTCCAATGTTCACACTGAAATGACCGCACGTAACACTGTTCCAATGTTCACACTGAAATGACCGCACGTTAACACTGTCCCAAGTACACTGAAATGACCGCACGTTACACTGTCCCAAGTACACTGAAATGACCGCACGTTAACACTGTCCCAAGTACACTGAAATGACCGCACGTTAACACTGTCCCAAGTACACTGGCTGGAGAAATCACACTGCTGCGGGAGTTATCCATTTCAAAAGGATCTCACATGTGTTTTTCAGATAATAGCCAATGGAGGAGATGGTTGTCACATGCTTTAGGAATGGATGGATGGATGTAATATGTTATATGATTCCTACTGAGGGGACACCTCTAGATGGAAATGGAACTTTGATATGACCAGTTTGCATTCCATGATAATGGACATGGGGTTTTCAGTTCAGATCTCCAAAATGAAGTACCTTACAGTGGTCTACAGTATTGAAACTGACTGGAAAATTATTAGTTTCAAATTGGTTCCTATTAAGCCCATATGAAAATATGCATATCTCTTTCCACGGAAGGACCACTGAAAATATCAGAATATCCACACTCAAAATATCAGAATATCTCACACTCAAAATATCAGAATAGCAGAATAATCACACTCAAAATACAGAATATCTCACACTCAAAATAGCAGAATATCTCACACTCAAAATAGCAGAGTATCTCACACTCAAAATAGCAGAATATCCACACTCAAAATATCAGAATATCCACACTCAAAATATCAGACTATCTCACACTCAAAATATCATTATATTTCACACTCAAAATATCAGAATATCCCACACTCAAAATATCAGATATCACACTCAAAATATCATTATATTTCACACTCAAATATCATTATACACACTCAAAATATCAGAATATCTCACACTCAAAATATCATTATATTTCACACTCAAAATGTCAGAATATCTCACACTCAAAATGTCAGAATACACACTCAAAATATGAAAATATCTCACACTCAAAATATCAGAATATCTCACACTCAAAATACAGAATAAACACTCAAAATATCAGAATATCCCACACTCAAAATATCAGAATATCCCAATGCGTTTTGAAAGATAAAGTGTGAGGAAATGATGTAATTCACTTGTACAGTAGCAGTGTTAGTTAAGGACCATGCATAAATAAAGGGTGATGATCTTGAGTTAAACCTGCGATTCTCCTTTTGATACGGCAGAGTACTCCCACTCAGTACAGAGGCTGGCATACTGTAAAATACTGCATGCAGTGCATGAAAGCCTGGTTTTAAATAAGTCTGTCTGACTGAAGCTTAGAGGAGAACAGTAGGTTAGCAATAACAAGAGATGAGAGGAGCTTCTAGAAGAGAACAGAGGGGCTATTTTCAATAACACTTTCACCCAGGGGAGTTCTGCAGTTTACAGAATAATTATAGTTTAGTAATAACACAGGGTTTTGTAAATCAGTTAAAGGTTATACAGCATTTTACTGTCAAATTCTCAAGAASCTATTTGTTGAATKAAATAAAGAGAATAAGTAAATAGACGTACACTGAGGAGAGGGCTGGACGGCACACTGGTGGTTACAGTTGTTGCTGAGCTTGTTGATCACTCCAGTGATGTTCTCCACCTTGCTGTCCACCATGGCCTCCACGTTCCTCATGTTGATGAGGCTTAGTTCCTCTAGACGGCCCTGCAGAGCCGTGATCTGGCCCCGTGCGTTACGCAGGCTGCTGGACATCTTGTTCATCTTCACCTGCATCCCAAACACAGAACCGCTGGTAGAGCCAGTGCCTTTGCCAGTACCAGAACCGGTGCGAGTGCCAATGCCATCCCCATCAGGTCCTGTGTTGGTTCCCCCGTCTCCTCGTTCCTCCTTACTGGTGCTAGACTGTATTTCCAGAAACCCTGGTCCCATCCCCGTACCGGGACCCCCTGCTGCCTCCCCGCTGTCCCTCTGCAGGCTCTGGTCAGCCTGCTGCCGGCACTCCAGACAGTCCCTCTTCAGCCGGTTCACCGTCTCCTTCAGGCTCTGCAGCTCCTTCATGGTCTTCTCCAGCATCCTGAACTGCTTGGGCAGCTGGATGGTCAGTGGAGGCAGGGTGATCTGGTAGGGGCAGTCGTCCTCTTCTCCACACTGGCCAGAAGGCTTCATCCTCACAGGGCAGCCCCCTGAAACCTCTCCTGTACCAGGCTTATCCTGGACCTTATCCCATCTCTGGGCTCCGTCTCCTGGGTCTGCTGCAGAGCTCCATGGGACTGCCAGCAGAAGAGTGGTGGAGGCCACAACACACAGCACGACCAGCCTCATGGTGTGTGTTTGACTGAGTGAGTGAGTGAGTGAGTGAGTGAGTGAGTGAGTGAGTGTTTCTCAGCTACGCAGTCAGAGAGAGCGAGAGCAGCGTGAGAGCAGCCTGCAGGAGAGTGAGTGCAGGAGACTGCCTCCTGCCTGAGATAGTTGTGTCATTAATATCAGGGGAGAGAGAGGGAGGGGGGATGGGAGGGGCTGTGTTGCGTAATTCCACCACTCCATACCAGCAGCAAAGTCAAACATTTAAAGAGAAAGTAGGAAGGCAGAGTTCTGACTGAGCTGCAGTCCTTTTAAAAGTCAGCCCATTTCCCTGAACAGACAAGTGAGTCASTACAAAGGAATTAAGATTCTCTCCTGTAGATTCTCTCCCCCATCTTGTTGTTTTGCTGTTTTGTGTTCTTGGATATTTAGCCTGAACTAGGACACTAAGCCCTTTCTGAAGTGGTAAAAGTGGTTGGTTTGAGGGTCTTAGAGGGTTGATACTAGATCACCTGAACAGAGAGAAAGGCTATGGTCCTGCATTGCACTTGTTTCATCTCCGAGCTCCAATCTCACTGTTGCTGTGGATCAACACCAATGTTTCTCTTTCCTTCTTAACTCTGGTCTCGTCGCCATGACAGTTTTAGATTCAATGTATGAACATGACATCACCAGATCTCTAATGTCTGAGAAAGACTMATTTGTATACAGAGCGTCTTCTCTCTGCCACGACCAGTTGTTCGCTCTTCCTACTGACGGACTCAGTTTGTGGTGGGTTGTGGGATTCCTGTAAAGTGGGCTATAGCTTTTCACAAGCTGGAAGTCATTCACGCTATATTATTCCACAGTAGGGTGTTTCATTCAGGATTAGTCATATTGAATGTGATGTAATATTTGCAATTCAAACCCTCTATTGAAACTCACGTTATACACCTTAGTTTTGGGTCAAAGGTGAGATGACAGTAGAGCCGTGAAAGATAAACATAACAGCTCAGATCCTGTAGCAGGCTGAAACTGGCAGTGTCCCAGGGCTCTGTGTGGTGGCGGTCATGGGTCAACGTCAGCCATCTTGTGATCAGGAAGTATTGTCCCTCTGAGCCAGACGGGCTGCACATTAACGAGTCCTCCTCACCTGCAGGAAAAGCACTTGACTTTACGAATAAAGTGACTGTTATCGTTATTCCTACGATATCTATGGAATAGTCTACTGTTCATGACTCATCCTCATGAATATTGTAACTGTCTGGAACTCTATATAACTGACAGGGAAACTGTTTTTGTTGTTGATAATTGAAACTTTTCAACTATCCATTCCTTCCTATCCATTCCTTTAAGTGGCTCCCAGCCACTGAACGAGAAACTGTCTTTCATTTTTACAGAGGAAGGGAAAACCATAGACCTTATAATTGACCTATTCCATGTTGGTTGAGCAGAACTGGCAGAGTTACAGTACCAAACAGGCCTGGATCTCAGCTCTAACAGACAGAACTGGCAGCGCAGGACAGACCCAGGCCTTACAGTACCAACCAGGCCTGGATCTCAGCTCTAACAGACAGAACTGGCAGAGTTACAGTACCAACCTATACCTGTAGTCCTATGTGTCTTTATACCTGTAGTCCTATGTGTCTCTATACCTGTAGTCCTATGTGTGTGTCTCTATACCTGTAGTCCTATGTGTGTCTCTATACCTGTAGTCATATGTGTGTCTATACATGTAGTCATATGTGTGTCTCTATACTGTAGTCATATGTGTCTCTATACCGTAGTCATATGTGTCTCTATACCTGTAGTCCTATGTGTCTCTATACCTGTAGTCCTATGTGTCTCTTTACCTGTAGTCCTATGTGTATTCTATACCTGTAGTCCTATGTGTGTCTCTATACCTGTAGTCCATGTGTCTCTATTACCTGTAGTCTTATGTGTCTCTATACCTGTATCTTAGTGTGTCTATACATGTAGTCCTATGTGTGTCTCTATACCTGTAGTCCTATGTGTCTCTATACCTGTAGTCATATGTGTCTCTATACCTGTAGTCTTATGTGTCTCTATACCTGTAGTCTTATGTGTCTCTATACCTTAGTCATATGTGTCTCTATACCTGTAGTCCTATGTGTGTCTCTATACCTGTGTTCTATGTGTGTCTCTATACCTGTAGTCATATGTGTGTCTATACATGTAGTCATATGTGTGTCTCTATACCTGTAGTCATATGTGTGTCTCTATACGTAGTCCTATGTGTCTCTATACCTGTAGTCTTATGTGCTCTACTGTAGTCCTATGTGTGTCTCTATACCTGTAGTCCTATGTGTTCTCTATACCTGTAGCCTATGTGTCTCTATACTGTAGTCCTATGTGTCTCTATACCTGTAGTCTTAGTGTGCTCTATACCTGTAGTCCTATGTGTCTCTATACCTGAGTCTTATGTGTTTTACTCGTAGCTTATGTGTCTCTAACCTGTAGTCTTATGTGCTCTATACCTGTAGTCCTATGTGTCTCTATACCTGTAGTCCTATGTGTCTCTATACCTGTAGTCTTAGTGCTCTATACCGTAGTCATATGTGTCTCTATACCTGTAGTCCTATGTGTCTCTATACCTGTAGTTTATGTGTGTCTCTATACCTGTAGTCATATGGTGTCTATACATGTAGTCATATGTGTGTCCTATACCTGTAGTCATATGTGTGTCCCTATACCTGGAGTCCTATGTGTCTCTATACCTGTAGTCTTATGTGTCTCTATACCTGTAGTCCTATGGTGTTCTCTATACCTGTAGTCCTATGTGTCTCTATACCTGTAGTCTATGTGTCTCTATACCTGTAGTCCTATGTGTCTCTATACCTGTAGTCTTATTGTGTCTCTATACTGTAGTCCTATGTGTCTCTATACCTGTAGTCTTATGTGTCTCTATACCTGTAGTCTTATGTGTCTCTATACTTAGCTTATGTGTTCTATACCTGTAGTCCATGTTGTCTCTATACCTGTAGTCTATTGTGTCTCTATACCTGTAGTCATATGTGTCTCTATACCTGTAGTCCATTGTGTGTCTCTACACCTGTAGTCCTATGTGTCTCTATACCTGTAGTCCTATGTGTCTCTATACCTGTAGTCCTATGTGTCTCTACCTGTAGTCCTATGTGTGTCTCTATACCTGTAGTCCTATGTGTCCTATACCTGAGTCCTATGTGTTCTATACCTGTAGTCCATGTGTTCTCTATACCTGTAGTCCTATTGTGTATCTCTATACTGTAGTCCTATGTGTCTCTAACCTGTAGTCTATGTGTCTATACCTGTAGCCTATGTGTGTCTCTATACCTGTAGTCCTATGTGTCTCTATACCTGTAGTCCTATGTGTCTCTATACCTGTAGTCCTATGTGTGTCTTAATACCTGTATGACTCATTAACCTCTTGATGCAATCAGCCCCAGGTAAATAATACATTATTCTATACCTTTGTATCTCCATGTTCCTTTTAAGACATGGGGTTTCCAGTAAACTTGCAGTGCTCTGATAACTGTAGTGAATCCAAAGTATCAGTTATTTCTGCCAGCTGTAGCTCCCGGTGAGATGAAGTCATTATAACATATCACAGTGTGGTTGTTCACTCTGATCTAAGACAATCACCTAAAACATCAGTGATGCACACACGTGTTGGCTGTTTGATGTGTCTTTCATCATTCCAACCATCACAGCCTGGCTCTGTGAAGATCAAACCTGGCTCTGTGAAGTTCAGCCTGGCTCTGTGAAGATCAGCCTGGCTCTGTGAAGATCAGCCTGGCTCTGTGAAGATCAGCCTGGCTCTGTGAGTTCAGCCTGCTCTGTGAAGTTCAGCCTGGCTCTTGAAGTCAGCCTGGCTCTGTGAAGATCAGCCTGGCTCTGTGAATTCAGCCTGGCTCTGTGAAGATCAGGCCTGGCTCTGTGGAAGTCAGCCTGGCTCTGTGAAGATCAGCCTGGCTCTGTGAAGTTCAGCCTGGCTCTGTGAAGATCAGCCTGCCTGTGAAGTTCAGCCTGGCTCTGTGAAGTTCAGCCTGGCTAAATAGCAACTGAATTGCGTTGAAGGATATGGAGTCCTGATATGGAGTTCTGGCTTTGTTCCTTTGTAGTTGAAGCAAACACAGATGTTCTGTAGCGTTGGCACGGTGAAAACACCATAGAAGAGATGGGGGGGGGGGTAAACAACAGACTTGTTTACAGCCACTGGAACCATCTAATCTGTGTGGTTGAGCTATTATTTGACATGTGAAGGAGAGCTAATCGCTCTGTGGTCAGATGGAGAGACATGGATGGCTTCCCAGATGCTGGTTCTGGTCCAAGGCTTTAGGCAGATGATTATTGAAAGAAGGATTTTGTTCTCTTGTAGCTGTTCTCTACTGGGAAGATCAGCGGGACCAAAGCAGCAAGCTCAAAGCCAGTTTCAGCCTGCTCCATGACACCTTGAAAGGTAAGTGATCTCATCTCTCCCTGTCCATAGACGCTCCTTACATGTTTATATGGATAACACAAGCCACTCTGTATAGGAGGACTGGACCTGTGCGCATATTTATTGACCCATCAGTACCTGTTTAAAATGACCCATCAGTTACCCGTTTAAAATGGCCCATCAGTACCTGTTAAAATGGCCATCAGACTACCCTATGTTTAAAATGACCCAATCAGCATACCTTGTGTAAAATTGATCCCATCCAGTACCCCTGTTCTACACCAAATGTCCATCCCCAAGTACATGTT
>NW_019943309.1:0-7746 GCF_002910315.2 Salvelinus sp. IW2-2015
TAGGTCCAACGCAACACAGAGAGTCTACATTTCAATCAGCTCTTGTAACAAAATGGTTTATATCATAGTTTAGTTGAACACTTTTGGCATCAGATGCTTGAGGTTTTGTTGCTGGGGTTCTTTTTTCAATACTGTACTGGATTACAACCTGTTCACACACACAGAGTGTAGGGTGGATGACAGAACAACGGTACATCGTTGAGATAACAAGGAAACTGTGAACAAAAACCTTTGATGAGACCAGCTGGCAAAGCTTTGTTTCTCAAATATGGGTACCTGCATTCACAGTGAGAAACCTCTCTCCCTCTCTCCGTCTCTCCCTCCCTCCGTCTCTCTCTCTCTCCCTCCGTCTCTCTCTCTCCGTCTCTCTACTTCCGTCTCTCTCCCTCCGTCTCTCTCCCTCCGTCTCTCTCCCTCCGTCTCTCTCTCTCCGTCTCTCTCTCTCCATCTCTCTCCCTCCGTCTCTCTCTCTCCCTCCGTTTCTCTCTCTGTCTCTCTCTTTTGTATCATCATATCTAACAGTTTAACTGTGTAGCAGCACCGCCCCCTGGCTCCTAACTTTCAGTCTACATGACCAATGATGTGTTGATGAGAGTTTACATTTCTAATCATTCATTCATTAATTAAGGGTGGCAGGTAGCGGTTAAGAGCGCGTTGGGGGGCAGTAACCGAAAGGTTGCTTCAGATCTCCAAAACGACCAGGTGAAAATAACTGCAGATGTGCCCTTGAGCAAGGTACTTAGCTCTAAATGCTCCAGGTTCACTGCCAATAATGGCAGACCATGACCCCACTCTCAGAGGGATATGTAAAGCAAATACAACGTGTACATTATGTGTGATCACATGTACACATCCACCTAATGTGTATGATTCATTCATCCCCTCTATGTCTCCTCCCTCTCTCTGTATACCTCTTTCCCTTCCTCTCAGTCCCTCTTTCTCCTCTTCCCTACCTCTGTCTTCCCCTCATTCTTTTCCCCTCCCTCCCTCCCTCTCTTACCCACTCACTCACTCTCTCTCTCTCCCTCTCTTACCCACTCCCTCCCTCGCTTAACCACTCACTCCCTCCCTCCCTCTCCCTCTCTTACCCACTATCTCACTCTTTCCCTCTCTTTCTCCCACTCACCCTCTCTCTCCCGCTCGGTGTCTCTCTCTCTTTCCCTCCCTCCCTCTCTCCTGTTTGTGTTCAGCCCAACACTAGGCCAAGCTAACTGCAACACACTCCACACCGCTGCCTGGGCAGAGCAAACAGCTTCTACTTTACTGTGTGAGTGAGTTTAGTGTAGTGAGTGCCGTGTAGTGTGTACATTACAGTACAGCCGTTAACCAGCACCATCCCTGCCGCTGTTTGAACAGGCAACACAGAGCTCCATCTGGCTCTGTGCCAGTCCCACCCAGCTCCTCCACCACAGAGCTCCCTCTGGCTCTGTTCCAGTCCCACCCAGCTCCTCCACCACAGAGCTCCATCTGGCTCTGTTCCAGTCCCACCCAGCTCCTCCACCACAGAGCTCCATNTCTGGCTCTGTTCCAGTCCCACCCAGCTCCTCCACCACAGAGCTCCATCTGGCTCTGTTCCAGTCCCACCCAGCTCCTCCACCACAGAGCTCCATCTGGCTCTGTTCCAGTCCCACCCAGCTCCTCCACCACAGAGCTCCCTCTGGCTCTGTGCCAGTCCCACCCAGCTCCTCCACCACAGAGCTCCCTCTGGCTCTGTGCCAGTCCCACCCAGCTCCTTCACCACGTGGCTCCCTCTCCCAGGATACATCCTTTATTTGTGTGTGACGGGGTGCCGATATCTGAGAAGAACCAAAATAGAGATGGAATCAGGCCCGAGGCGGCTGGACATGACCATCACGCAACACTGCACAAATCAGATGAGATGTGAGCAACGCCATTGAAATCATACGCTGCCAGTTGACATCACGTTCCTCCACACCCACAGCGTCTCTCCCGTCACCGCAGTGTGGACGACGATGTTAAACACTCACAACTACCCTCGCCTGACTTACTGCATGATGTTAGTGATGTGGTTTAATCATCAGCCCATGCTACCTGGGGGGGGAAAAAAACTAAATATTGGTTCACAGAATTCTTGACAATGTCGCCACCTAGTGTCTAAGAGGTAGGTGTGCTCTAAAGGCCCAGTCTGACAGTGGACATGCTATGCTAGCAGGATGTGATGTCGTCTATGAGGTAGGTGTGCTCTGTGAAGGACCAGTCTGACAGTGGGCATGCTATGCTAGCAGGATGTGATGTCGTCTATGAGGTAGGTGCGCTCTGTGAAGGGCCAGTCTGACAGTGGGCATGCTATGCTAGCAGGATGTGATGTCTATGAGGTAGGTGTGCTCTGTGAAGGACCAGTCTGGCAGTGGGCATGCTATGCTAGCAGGATGTGATGTCTATGAGGTAGGTGCGCTCTGTGAAGGGCCAGTCTGACAGTGGACATGCTATGCTAGCAGGATGTGATGTCTATGAGGTAGGTGCGCTCTGTGAAGGGCCAGTCTGACAGTGGACATGCTATGCTAGCAGGATGTGATAATGAGAAAAACAGATGTTACAGATTCAACATTGAAAACGCTCAAATACTTGTAGGAAACCACTCTTTATTTCAACAAACAGACATGTACCTGTTTGTTAAATAGATGTGACATTTCCAGAACAACATGGACTGTTATACACAACTATAAATCTGTGATTCTAGAAAAGTGACGGTACACACTTTATAGATACAGGTAGTAGAAAATTATCTTACAAAAAATACTCTACCCTTCATTAGTGTGACACGACAACAAAACGCACCTTCCCATCTTTTTTTTTTTACGTCATCAATTGATAATTTCAGTATTTGTAAAAACATTTCTCCCAAGATATTTGTGCATTCTTTCAAAGATTAATTTTTTAAAAAGTTAGTTTTAACGACAAAGAATACCAAAAACAAACCTCAATGGGTACATATGAAAACAGATGTCACATGTCTTTCTGGTAGTTTTAGTAATGCTTCCATGCAACTGAAACCTTAAAAAAGGACAAGTTTTCTTTTTCTTTTTTAATAAATACAACTAAATCTCCTATTTCTTCCACTTGTTTTTGAGAAAATTACCCAAACCTGCGATTCACTTCCTCGTTGTGTAGTACGGGGGGCTCTGGGGGGGAAAAACGCTCCAAAAACACCCAAATACGTCCTTTTACAAATGGAAACGCGCTCGGTATAGCGCTGCAGGTCGTTAAAACGTTATATACACATGACATCGTGTCCTTCCCGAACTTTACCCGCAAACGTTATATTCCATTTTGTGCAACTCAAGCCATTCCAGCTGTTCCATTCTCTGTATAGTCTGCAGCTAGAATGAACAAAGAAGTGACGCTTCGGTCGCCACAAAATGCAATATAATGTCTTGGATAAGAGTTCAGAATGACACAACATCTTAACGATTTCTAAAAGGACGCGTTTGAATGTTTTTTGGTACATTTGTTCGTCTTTCAGAGCACAACGAGGATTGGAGTTAGTAAAAAATATATAGAAAATAAAAAACAGTGTCTGGATCCTCAAAACACTTTAGATTTGGTCTTAAAAAAGCTAAATGATACTTTGACACTAGCATCCCCCCTTTTTGCACTCAGAAACGCCTCAAATTCTTCGGGGCGTGGACTCTACAAGGTGTTGAAAGCATTCCACAGGGATGCTGGCCCATTTTGACTCCACTGCTTCCCACAGTTGTGTCAAGTTGGCTGGATGTCCTTTGGGTGGTGGACCGTTCTTGATACACACAGGAAACTGTTGACCATGAAAAAACCCAGCAGCATTGCAGTTGTTGACACAAACCGGTACACCTGGCACCTACTACCAAACACCATTCAAAAGGCACATAAATCTTTTGTCTTGCCCATACATAAATAATCCATGTCTCAAATATTAAAAATCCTTCTTTAACCTGTCTCCTCCCCTTCATCTACACTGATTGAAGTGGATTTAACAAGTGACATAAATAAGGGATCATAGCTTTCACCTGGTCAGTCTATGTCATGCAACAGTGTATACTGTAAAACGACAGTATTATTTGTGCTAATTTTGGACAGTAAACATTTTGTAGATTACCGGTAGATATGGCACATCTAGAAATTATACAGAAATAATTTGTTGTTGCGTAAATATTGGATGTCTTTTTGGACAGTGTTAAAGGGAAGTGGTCGTAAACACTTCCTGATTGTGCTCCTCCCCTAAACTTCACATTCCACAGGGTGGGAGATGCTGGTGTCCAGCAGATCGTCCGTCTCTAAAACCTGGTTTCTTCGAGGACTGCGGAGGCAGGGACGTTCCCATCCTCGGGATCTGAAGGGACCTGTGAATCAAAACAATTTGTCAATCATCGTTCCAGCTCAAGACGATCCTGATAAGGGTTGCAAAGTTCTTTCCCAACATTTCCAGGTTTTCCATAAATCCTGCTTATTTCCTTCTGATTCCAGGAATTTTACAACCGGAATTTCTGGAAACTGAATGTTTTCCCTCCCCAAAACTAGAATTTTGCAACCCTGAACCTGACGCAAATAATATTACAAGAACTAGTAGACCAACTGTTTTAGTATCCCTGGCAACATAACGGAAAAACTAAAAGTACAAATAAACATAAGACGCTACATAAAATACAAGGGTGTACAAAACATTAGGAACACCGGCTCTTTCCATGACATAGACCAGGGGTATTCAACTCACCGTACGAGGTGGCAGTTTTCTATCCTACCTAATAATTAATTGCACACACCTGGTGTCTCAGGTCTAAAAATCAGTGCCTGATTAAAAGGGGAACAATGGAAAAAAAAATGCAATGGAACTAGCTTCGAGGTCCAGAGATTAGCCTGAGGGACACAGACTGACCAGGTGAATCCCGGTGAAAGATAGGATCCCTTATTGATGTCACCTGTTAAATCCACTTCAATCAGTGTAGATGAAGAGGAGGAGACCGGTTAAAGAAGGATTTTTAAGCCTCGAGACAATTGAGATATGGATTGTGTACGTGTGCCAGTCAGAGGGTGAATGGGCAAGACAAAATATTTAAGTGCCTTTGAACGGGGTATGGTAGTAGGTGCCAGGCGCACCGGTTTGAGTGTGTCAAGAAGTACAACTTGACAACTTAAGAACTGCAACTTGACACAACTGTGGGAAGCATTGGAGTCAACATGGGCCAGCATCCCTGTGGAACGCTTTTGACACCTTGTAGAGTCCATGCCCCAAAAACTGAGGTAGTTCTGAGGGCAAAAGGGGGTGCAACTCAATATTAGGAAGGTGTTCTTAATGTTTTGTCCACTCAGTGTATTATAGACCCACTACACATTTACATTTACATTTAAGTCATTTAGCAGACGCAAACATGAGTTACCACATACATCCTATTATACTACAGAGATACTACATACATCCTTTTATACTACAGAGATACTACATACATCCTATTATACTACAGAGATACTACATACATCCTATTATACTACAGAAATACTACATACATCCTATTATANACTACATACATCCTATTATACTACAGAAATACTACATACATCCTATTATACTACAGAAATACTACATACATCCTATTATACTACAGAGATACTACGAACAGGTGAAGAGATCAGAAGCTGTGTATAAATCATGGAATCTGGAGTGTGAGGTAGAAAGTGAAGATGGAAAGAGAAGATGATTCAGATGTGAGGGGTAACGTTTTTTTCCCAGAAAGCTTCCTATCACTTCCTAAATCATGTGAAGTCCATTCTTTAGCCAATAGAAAAGACACATCTTAGTAATACAAAGCTTCCCATGAAATCTCAACCCCCTGGTCAAACGTGAAAAAAGGTACAGACAGAGGGAATCCTAACTTCCACTTGTTTATGTACTAAATGTCAAAAATGGGGAGAATACAAATCTAAAATCTGACTTAAACAGAAGTTAGGATTCACCCCTGAGAGAATAACGGACAGAGAAGCGTGTGGTGATTGTTGGTTCGGTTTGCTGTGCCCCTACCTTGGCTCGTCTGAAGTTCGAGCTAAGAGTGTAAGGGTTAAGGGGGGGATAAGTGATCAAGCCTGAGAAGAATCAGAAGGGCTGTCCGGTCTCTTGATTAGAGCCGTGGCCCCGTAGCCCTGCTGTTGTCCAGAGAGCAGTCCGTCCGCCTGGAACATACAGTCTTTTTTTTAATTGACCTTAAATATACGGTCAGGGGGTATGTTATCATCGCTGTCTAAAATCATATTTTCAGGAAAAAGGAAAAATAACATCCATGTTTGACCATTAATGAACATACATTTATGAAACTTCAGAAGTTATTTTGAAAATGTTTTTCCTTGGTTTTAGAGTCATGAAATGTTCAGATTACACCGAGGCGATTGCTTACTTTCAATACATTGTTACAATTTTTAAAAAAGGGGGCCAAAATGGAGTTACAAGGTTTCCTTTCCGAGAGTGACGATATCTTTTCCGAGAGTGACGTTTACCAGGTTTTCCTATTGAGGTTTAAAACACCTCTCTCAGATCTGCTGCCCGTCAACAGACTATGTCCCAAACGGAACGCTAGTCTGAGACCTGGGGGCAAAGGTCGAGAATGTCGCTCTCTTCAACCCCTCGATCAGCCACAAGGTCTTGTCAATCACCTCTGGTTAACACTGCTCTATCTCATGGCTAGCTGTATCAACTATATCTGTCTATTGATACAATCTCTTTCTTGCTTTCCCTGACCTCTTGTTCCTGTCTTTTGCTTTCTCCTTTAAATAAATAAATAAATAATCTCACAGCAATGTTATCAGTAGTGAGACAAACACGTGATCATAGGATTCAACATTCTGCGCTGCAACAGATACAATCTCAATAGAATGATCTAAAATAATAAATGACAACTGATGAGGTCAGTTACTGGAGGTTAGCGTACAATGGAAACGGTATCGGTCTGTATGATTAACTCTTTCTCCAGGTAGAGGTCGTCAAATTTGACCTCTGGCAACAGTGGACATCAAACACAGATAAAACAGACAACATCAAACAGACCGTCAACAAATAGACAGACCGAAATCAGACAGACAGACAGCATCAAACAAACAGACAGACAGACATCAAACAGACAGACATCAAATAGACAGACCGAAATCAGACAGACAGACAGCATCAAACAAACAGACAGACAGACAGACAAATAGACAGACATCAAATAGACAGACAGACAGACAGCATCAAACAGACCGTCAACAGACAGACAGACAGACATCAAACAGACAGACTGACATCAAACAGACAGACTGACATCAAACAGACAGACTGACATCAAACAGGACAGACTGATCAAAACACGACAGCATCGAAACACAGACAGACATCAACACAGACAGACAGAGCAGACAGTAAATACACAGGACATCAAGACAGACAGAAGAGACAATTATTCTAAGGAGCAACACCCAGCAAATTAGGCGGACTTAGTGCCACTGGTTAAATGGATCTAGATTATCTAAACTGACAAGTGAAACGTAGTGGGATTCCAGACAACGGTTGTTACCGTGCTCACTTATATCGGATACTTTTCGAATCTGGTTAGACTTAAGCTTCCAATGTTGTTGCGCACATAGTGCAACTCATTAACACGATATTTCAAAGTTTATTTATGAAAAACCTGGTCTGGACTGGTACTAATCCTAGTCGAGACATGCATAAGTGTGACATACCACTATAGAACTAATGAAATTTTGTTAGACGCATCAGAGTTAACC
>NW_019943309.1:8128-9122 GCF_002910315.2 Salvelinus sp. IW2-2015
CTAATCCCCCTCCACATCTACCCATACTTACAGCTGCCTTGGCCAACTGGTTAGCCTTCTGTCTCTGCAGGTCTGACTTGATGAAGCCTGGAGAGACAGAAATACAATACAAATACAACACTCAAAATAGACATATACAGTATTCATGGCATTTACATAAATCAAATAATTTTTATTATTTACAGTTTATATACACATTATTCAAAATAAACATATATGTTTGATATTTACACATAATTACACAATCCTAAAAGCTTAGCTAAAAGATTTAAGAATTCAGAAAGGTTGGACAGACATGTCTTGGATAGACGACATACTGTTGCTAGTCAAAATTGTCAGAATATTCCGTTGCGAAAGACAGTAAGGTACAGCTTCCACTAGGGGGCACTACTAACACAATGATAGACCATACAGTATGAAGTCAGTTCCTAAATACTGCACTGTAGCCAGCTGGGCTGACCCACCTCGTTAACATAATCACCGAGCCGAGCTCTCATGTAGGAGAATGTGGACTTCAACCCTGGTCTGTAGTAGTCATTATGTCTGTCTTTGTAACACAGTAGCCCTCTAGACTGGCCTATTATTAACAAGCAGGTCAACAGGTCATCTAGAGTTGTCTCTCAGCCCTGGTCTGTAGTAGTCATTATGTATGTCTTTGTAACACAGTAGCCCTCTAGACTGGCCCATCATTAAAAGGCAGGTCAACAGGTCATCTTCTAGTCCCATCATTAACAGGCAGGTCAACAGGTCATCTTCTAGTTCCATCATTAACAGGCAGGTCAACAGGTCATATTCTAGTTCCATCATTAACAGGCAGGTCAACAGGTCATCTTCTAGTTCCATCATTAACAGGCAGGTCAACAGGTCATCCTCTAGTCCCATCATTAACAGTCAGGTCAACAGGTCATCCTCTAGTCCCATCATTAACAGTCAGGTCAACAGGTCATCTTCTAGTTCCATCATTAACAGTCAGGTCAACAGGTCATCTTCTAGT
>NW_019943309.1:9723-15197 GCF_002910315.2 Salvelinus sp. IW2-2015
CACTACTTTTGACCAGAGTCCATATAGGTAGTGCACTACTTTTGACCAGAGTCCATATAGGTAGTGCACTACTTTTGACCAGAGTCCATATAGGTCGTGCACTACGTTGGGAATAGGGTGCTATTTGGTACACAAACACAATGTATTTTTTTTTTTTTTTATATATTTTTTTTTTTATGAGTGGCACATTGTAACCTCCATTGGCAAGTTTATGGTGCAAAACAGAAGACCTGGGTATTAACTCTCTCTCTCTCTCTGTCAGTTGAAGTACGCCCCTGAGGTGGGCCTTCCCCACCGGGGAGAAACTAGCTAGATAGGAAAACACCCAGCACCTCAACATACCATTTCTGCTACTGCACCTTTAAATAATACAGTTAGGTTGTTATACAGTAACCGCGGCGACATAGACACATTCTAAGACCTCAAGATGTTGCAGGAATACATTATTGCCCCGTAACAAAACCCATGTTAACTGAACATTAACTATGGACTGCACATAAAACCCTTAGGGAAGAAAAAAATTAATAAAATGCAGTAAAAAAAAAGTGCAGTAACTGCAGTCGACTGTGGTATTTTTGGACGCAGTAATTACAGAATAACTGCAGTTATACTGCACTCTGACTGAAATCATTTTTTTCCCCGTAAAAGGAAGTGATATCCTTTTCACTCAACTGAGCTGAGCTGTACAGTGCTGGCCTGGTTACACATCCTAGCTTTTTATTTTATTTTTATTAGCAACAAATCAATACAGAAAGTACATAAGGGAACACAAGTATATATAGATTATATATAATGGACAATCGAGCTAGGGGGTATAGGGGGCTGTGCTACGGGGTACAATATCACATTACAATTACACAAGGACCTTTAAGGGACATACATACACTTACAATTCTAACCGCTTTTTTGTTAGTAAAGTATTTAACAGTCTTAAAATACAGTTCAATGTATTTTTGTAGGGTAATAAAATGTGTTTTTTGTTAGTAAATTTACATTTGTGTATATGAAATTTGGCCAAAAGAATAATGAAATTAATTACATAAAAATGATTCAGCTTATTTTTATCGTATGTAAAGAATCCAAGCAGTACATCTCTCCACAATAGTGTAAAATCTTCATAAATGTGTTCAATTATAAATCTACTGATGTCTTGCCACAGTTTTCTTACATGAATACAATGCCAAAAAAGATGCAACACTGTTTCTGGGTGGTCATTACAAAAGGAGAAATTTGACTTGATGTTTTCCTTAAACTTCTTCATATAGTGGTTGGCAGGATAATATTTATGAATCATTTTAAAGGAAGCTACCTAGCTTTGTATAATACGAACGACAGTATGATAACGTCACTGTATTTTTTTTTTTATGATGAAGTTACTTGATGAAGTAAATGTTGTTAGCTAACATTAGCTAGCTAGCAGCTGTGCCACTGTCTTGCAACTAAATTAACTAAAAAAATAAACCCTTTAGATGTCTGCACATGCTTGTGAATTATTTCCATTAAATCAGGAGTGTAATATGGTAGATGCATGAATGAGCTAGGAACTAGCTAGTTGAATAGTTTACATGCTTAGCCTACTGGCTAGTGGCTAATTGTAACATTTACAGTACATTTGAGCTGTGACGCTGCAAAGCAAGAATGTCACCAGAACCCTCTCTCGGCTCGTTCCCGTTGCTAATGTGAATTGAAAAAGTTTATGTACAAATTATTGACATTTTAATAATAAAAAGACTAAAAGAGAGTCTGCCAGAGATCAGCTTATTTAATTTTTATCAACCCTTTATTTAACTAGGCAAGTCAGTTAAGAACAAATTCTTATTTACAATGACAGCCTACCCAGGCCAAACCCGGACGACGCTGGGCCAATTGGGAGTCCCATAGGGCGGTGCACAATCACGGCCGTTTGTGATACAGCCTGGAATCGAACCAGGGTGTCTGTAGGGACACCTTGCACAGCCCCCAGTCATCTTCAGCCCTTGCATAGAGTCCGGTCTGGGGATTGAATCCCCTTTCTGCTAGATTCTACACCAGGGGTGTCAAACCCCTTCCTTGGAGGGCTGTGTGTCTGCTGGTTTTTGTAATTTCCTTTCAATTTGTGTCCAAATAAGTCATAAACAACCAGGTGAGGGGAGTTCCTGACTAATCAGTGACCTAGACAACCAGGTGAGGGGAGTTCCTGACTAATCAGTGACCTTCCCGAAGACACCAGGTGAGGATGTGTCTCTGACTAATCACTGTGACTAGACACCAGTGAGGGGAGTTCTTCTGATCTAATCAGACTGACCTAGTACAACGCAGTGGGAGGAGTTCCTGACTAATCAGTTGACCTAGACAAACCAGGGTGAGGGGAGTTCCCTGACTAATCAGAGGTGCCCTTAGTACACCAGGTGAGGGGAGTTTCCTGAGCTAATCGAGTGCCTAGACATCAGGGTGAGGGGAGGTTCCTATATCAGTGACCTAGAACCGTTGAGGGACTTTCCATGATCTAATCAGTGACCTAGACAACCAGGTGAGGGAGGTTCCTGACCTCTCCAGGCCTAGCACACCACGTGAGGGGAGTTTCCTGACTAATCTATGACCTAACTCCAGGGTAAGGGGGTTCCTTGAATAATCAGTGACCTAGTACAACCATGCGTGAGTGGGAGTTCCTGACTAATCTTGACCTAGTACACCAGATCGTAGAGGCAGAAGTTTCCTGACTAATAACAGTGACCGTAGAAACCAGGTTGAGGAGTTCGCTCTTCTAATCAGTTACCTAGACTACCAGGTGAGGGGTAATGTTTCTAATATATCATGACCTAGACAAACCAGGTGGCGGCAGTTCTCTGACTTTCAGTGACCTTAAGGATTCAATCAGTACAAGGGAGGAGTTGAAAAACCTGCAGGACATCCTCGGGCACCTCCAGGATTAGTAGTTTGAACGTCCTGTGTTTCCAGTGCTCATCCCCTTCAATCTGGTTTCTCCAACCTGTCTTATTTAAGTACATATTAGTCTGCCTCCGTTAAAATTTGTAATGGATCCCTACCTGTGAGGCCGTTCCGATGAAGAGGTAAGCCACAGAGGAGATGTTCCTGCAGCGTCCCGTATTATCTATAATCTTCCCCTGGCAGATCAGTGAAGATGATATCCAAACACCTGTTATAGGAGAGACGTTGTGCTGAGTAGACACAGCAGGCAGGCTCTAGACAGCCCAGGCAGCCACGCCAGGTGTCTGGAACCAGGCAGCCAGCCAGTGGTCTGGACAGCCAGCAGTGTCAGACAGCCATGGAGCCAGCCATGGTGTCTAGACAGCAGGCAGGCCAGCAGTGTCCAGAACGCCAGCCAGGTGTTCTTCAGCCACCAGCCAGTGCTAGCAGCCAGGCTAAGCAGCAGGGTCTAGCAGCCAGGCAGTGCACTTAGACGTCGAAGACGTGACACGACGTCTAGGCAGTCCGGCAGCCACGCCAAGGTGTCCTGACAGCCAGCCAGGGTCTGCAGTAGCCAGCCAGCCAGACGCAGCCAGGTGTGAACAGCAGGCAGGGCCAACAGCCACAGGTGTCTAGACGAACAGGCAGCAGCCAGGTGGTGTCACGACACATGCTAGACCAGCCAGGTCAGCCACAGGACAGCGGTGTCTAGACAACCAGGCAGCAGCCAGGTGTCAGACAACCAGGCAGCCAGCCAGGTGTCTAGACAGCCAGGCGCCAGGCGTTCAGACAACAGGCAACCAGCAGGTGTCTAGACAGCAGGCGGCAGACGTGTCGTAGACTGAAGACGTCCAGACAAGCCAGCATGGTGTTAGACAACACCCCGGCAGCAGCCGGTGTCCAGCGCCAGCCAGGTGTCTAGACAACCAGGCAGCCAGCCAGGTGTCTAGACAACCAGGCAGCCAGCCAGGTGTCTAGACAACCAGGCAGCCAGCCAGGCGTCTAGACAGCCAGGCAGCCAGGTGTCTAGACAGCCAGGCATTCGTATATTTTCACAAACACAATATATACACAAACATACCCCAACATTTCCCGATTCTGTTATGGTTCTCTATTATCCCATGGATATGAAAAGCTTTGATCTGCCAACTGTCAGAAGCAGCAGCTCTCTGTGTGTGTGTGTGTGTGTGTGTGTGTGTGTGTGTGTGTGTGTGTTTCACCTGTGCAGAGCAGTTGAGCAGGCCTGAAGAGGTGCCTTCACACTCGGGGTAGGTTAGCTCCACACCAAACTCAAAGCCCAGGGGAAGATAGCCTGTCATGAAGAACCTACAGACATAGAAATACAACACAGTGTTGTATCCCTTATTGAAGTCACTTGTTAAATATACTTCAAAAATCGGTGTAGATGAAGGGGAAGAGACCGGTTAATTAAAGAAGGATTTTTAAGCCTTGAGACAAGAATTGTGTTCCATTCAGAGGGTGAATGGGCAAGACAAAAGATGAWGTTCCTTTGAACGGGGTAAGGTAGTAGGTGCCAGGCGCACCAGTTCGCGTCAAGAACGGCAAAGCTGCCGTTTTTTTTCCACGCTCAACCGTTTTTTCCTTTCTCCACACTCAATGTTAGGAAGGTGTTCTTAATGTTTGGTATAGTCAGTGTACATAGGGATACTATAATTCAGTTCCTACATTAAAAAATATATATTAAATGGCTCATCACCATTTGGCCAAGTTGCAAAAATCAGAAGTATGGGGTATAGGTTTACAATTTCTCTTCKTAAAATCTGATTTAAATCTAACCCGAACCTTTCCCACACCGCTAACATTATGCCTAACCTTAAATGAAGACCCAAAAAAAGCAACAAAAAATATATATATTTTCATAAATGTTTATAATCTCGACCTTTTTGACTTTGTAGCTTGACCATATAGTGGGAAACCACTTTCTTGACCATGACGGTAGGATACCAAAATGTTCACTCTAGTCTTCTATTTAATTCTGTGGTAATACAGCGCCTTGCAAAAGTATTCAGAACTCTTGTATTTATTTACATTTTATTCAAATCAATCAAATGTATTTATAAAGCCCTTTTTTTCAAAACTTTTTTAATTTTACACACATCAGGAGATGTCACAAAGTGCTTAAACAGAAACGCAGCAGCTTAAATCTCCCAGAAAGCAAAGCGATGCAGGTGTAGAAGCACAGTGATTCTAGTAGGAAACATCTTTCTGTTACAAAGTGGGATTCAAATGTATTTWTTTTTATTTTTATGTATTGTATTTTTTTTTAAATAAAAAATCTACCCCAAAATACTCAAGAGGAAGAAAAATGTGAACATTTGTTAAAAGATTAATAAAAATGGAATAACTAAAATATAGTCATTGCATAAATATCCAGCCCATTTGTTTATGCAAGCCTAAATTAATTCAGAAGTAACATTTGACTTAAACAAATCACATAATTTACATGGACTCACTGTGTGTGAAATAATAGGGGTTGACATGATTTTTTGCATGACTACCCCTTCCTCTGTCCCTCATACATACAACATCTATCTGTAAGGTCCCTC
>NW_019943309.1:15222-25764 GCF_002910315.2 Salvelinus sp. IW2-2015
AACTCCCCTCACTGGTTGTCTGTCAATGATTAGTAAGGAACTCCCTCACCTGGTTGTCTAGGTCTGATTAGTAAGGAACTCCCCTCACTCTGGTTTGTTCTAGGTCAATGATTTAGTAAGGAACTCCCCCTCACCTGGTTGTCATAGGTCAGCTGAGTAGTAAGGAACTCCCTCACACTGTATGTCTAAGCTCACTGATTAGTCAGAGGACACTCCTCGTCAACCTGGTACTCTAGTCCCCATGATTAGTAGGAACTCCCCTCACCTGGTGTCTCGGTCACTGATTAGTAAGATCCCCCTGGGTCTAGTCATACTTCAGGCTCCTTCGGTCTGTCCCCTGAAAGTCACCTCGATCCACTAGTCAGGCATATGTAGAACCCCTCACCTGGTTGTCTAGTCAAGCTAAGTGATAAGTAGCGAACTACCCTCACCTGGTTGTCTAGGTCACTGATTAGTAAGGAATACTCCTCTCACACTGGTTATCTAGGTCAATTATGAGTAACGACTCCTACCTGCGTCTAGGTCACTGCACCATATAGTAACGAATCCTCTCACCCTGTTGTCTAGGTCAACTGCCTTTGTAAGATCTCCCCTCACTGGTTGTCTAGGTCCAACTGATTACAAAGTAAGGAACTCCCCTCCCTGGTTCTAAGGTCACTGATTAGTACACGAACTTCTCCTCACCTGGTTATCTAGTTCAGCTGTTAGTAAGGAACTCTCTCCTCACCATGGTTCCCTATGTCATGATTAGTAAGGAAACTCCCCTCACCTTAGATGTCAGGTCACTCGATTAGTAAGGAACCTCCTCGTCACCTGTTGTGCTAGCGTCAGTTTTTGGGTCTAGATTAGAAGGGAACTCTCTCAACCGGTTATCTAGTCACATGATTAGTAAGCACTTCCTCAACCTGAAGGTACTCAATTTAAGAACTCCACTGTTCGTAGTCACTGATTCGAGAATCCCTCAACCTGCGTTGTCTAGGTCCACTGACTTCAATAAAGGACTCCCTCACACTGGATTGTCTAGTCATAGATTCTAAAGACTCCCTCTACTGGTTGTATCTAGGCACGATTACTGATCCCCTGCCACACGATCCCTGATCCCCATTGCCACGCTTTGCGCCCACCACAATTTGGGACCACTGGGATATAGCAGTAGTATGCACAATCGTAACCCCTGAACATCAGAGAGTGTCCCCCAAATGGCACCTAGATATTCCCACTATAAGTTTACTCTTGATCCAATGGCTACAACACACCACACTAACCCTACCGCTTGTCCGTCCTGACCCGCCAGGCTGAAAGCTTCCGCTTTAACGCAGGAGAAGGCCTCACCATCTTATCGCGGAAATGTGTCGGGTCGCTGAATCTGTGGTATCTGGGCTGGACAGAACCAAACAAAAATAGTCAAGTCCTGGTATTTAACTGCATTTTCTCAATGGTCAACTACTAGGTTGCAAAATTCAGGGACACTTTCAATAATTACTGGTTTTTTCAGAAGAATCACTGGCTTGGAGAATTCCCAGAATTTCTGCATTCCATTCTGGAAATCTTCAACTGGGCTTTGGGCAAAATCAGATTTATTGGACGTTCCTGGAATTCCAATGACCCCTCTCAGTACAGTAGATTACAAATCATTAAGCAAGCATAGGGGGACAGGGGGACGG
Source organism: Salvelinus sp. IW2-2015 (assembly GCF_002910315.2). Lineage (NCBI taxonomy): Eukaryota > Metazoa > Chordata > Actinopteri > Salmoniformes > Salmonidae > Salvelinus > Salvelinus sp. IW2-2015. The sequence continues at coordinate 16,887 of NW_019943309.1, forward strand.
GGGGTCAGGGGACGGGGTTATGGAGATGCAGGGAAGTGGGATAAGATCCCAGTATTCCATGGTTTCCTTGTCTAATTCAAAACACTGTCTTGGACCAACCCAGTGGACAACTGGTTTCATTGATTTTCAACGCAGTTTTGAAACGCTGGGAAGATAACTCACTGAGCACTCTCCACCAATGGAGACTTGTGTGATGCTATTGTCCTTGAGTTCTTGTACTGTCCGTGTTTTATCTTCTCAATGTTGTTGACAAGCTGTGTTGAGTAACTTCCGTCTACTTGGACTATACAGGATGTTGATTGCATGGTTTCTTCTTCTGCCGGGCTTGTTTTTCATGTTTGCTGTTTCATATCCTGTTTGTTTCGCTGTATTTTGTTGTTTTTGTTTTCATGTTGTTTCGTGTTCCAGCTTAGCTTGAGTTGTTTAGTGTTCTCAGTGTGTGATGACTGTTCCTCCATCTCCTGCTGTGTGATGTTGTGCTCAGCTAGACTCAGGGTCCCTGCGCTCAGCCTAGACTCAGGGTCCTGCTGCTCAGCTAGATAGGGCCCTGTGTGATTTGCTGCTGCGGCAGACTCGGGCCCTGCTGTGGTGATGTTGCTGCTCAGCTAGACTTCAGGCCCTGCTGGTGTGGATGTTGCTGCTCAGCTAGAACTCAGGGTGCTGCTGGTGGCGATGTTGCTGGCTCAGCTAGACTCAGGGTCTTGCTGTGTATGTTGCTGCTCAAGTTAGACTCAGGTCCTGCTGTTGTGATGTTCGCTGCTAAGCTAGACTCGGGCCTTTGTCTCTGTCGCCTGCATGCTCGGGACAAGAAGACCCAGCTTATTTTTTTCCAAGGTCAGCCTTCTGATATCTCTCCTAAGGCCTGACCTTTACCCCTGATCCCCTGGCTACCCATGGGGTCGGCCAGGTCAATTGTTCAGAGTGAGGACCACTCAACACCCAAGCCCCCTTTGATGTCCTGTCTGTCCACCTGCTAATCAGTAGGAATGTTTACAATGCGAACATGTTGTTTGTTACTGTACATTCCGTCCCCATAGCCGGTCATAAGACCTCACTCCCTTTTACCACAGGCAATCTGTGATGCTGACCTTTTGTTTAAACTCGCAAGTCGTTAAGAACAAATTCTTATTTACAATGACGGCGTACAAAAAGGCAAAAGGCCCTGCGATGATGGCTGGATTAAAAATATAATAATTATAAATATAGGACAAACGGCATACTTACTTCACTCTGAATATCAATTTTTTTTTTATATTTGTGCTCCCGCGTAGGGAAAATTCACTATGTTACGGCTTGATTTGGGTGATTTGGGTGATAGAAACCATTTGGTCTGTGATACTATTTTAATATGCCAACTCAAACTATCTTATCTTAGATATTAAAATGGGCACATGATGTCAATTTAAGGGTGGTTCGTAATCTGGTTGATCTTACTCCGATGTCAGAGGCACTCTCGCTGCAGCCACAGAATAACTGATGAACTTTACTAACATCAACCTGTTGATCTGTCCGGTGGTCAGTAAACGTTGGCAAAAAGCGTAATTAAATAGTTTGCCACCAGCACAGTTCAGTCACCGAACGCTGCTGGATACCATGACAAAGCCTAACCAGCTCTGCTAGGAGAGGAAATGGGCAGAGTGGTCTCGTTTGTGTCTGGACGTAGCTAGCAACTAGCACGTTAAGCCAGTTAGCCAGTTAGCAAGCAGCCAACGTTAGCCAGTTAGCCAACGTAGCCAGTTGACAAGCAGCCACGTTAAGCCAGTTTAGGCAAGCTAGCCAACGTTAGCCACAGTATGGAGTCAAATGCAGTCAGCCAACGTTTAGCCAGTTGCAGCGGTAGCCAACGTTGCCAGTTAGCAAGCTAGCCAACGTTAGCCAGGTTAGCAAGCTAGCCAACGTTAGCCAGTTAGCCAGTTAGCAAGCTAGCCAACGTTAGCCAGTTAAGCAAAGCTAGCCAACGTTAGCCAGTTAGCTTGGGTGTTTTGACTGCGTTGTGAGGTCAGAACGCTCAGATCAACACCAACTCCTCGTCCAGACGTCCAGTGTGCGCTATGAACGCTCCAGAGAGCGAACGACCAGTTCTGAATTTACAAACGCCCAGAGTGCACTAGAGAAGCACACTGCTGTCCACTCAGTATGAATAAACGACACACCATGAGTTTAACATGATCTAGAACCGAGGTAGGTTGATGCCATAGGGCTATTTTTAGCTGAGGTCTGTCTGGTTGGGAACATCAAATAGATCTAGAATCCCTGTCTACTAAATATACTGGTCCTATGGTGAACATCAGGTCCAATACTGCGCGTCAAACGTCTTCCTGAGCCAATCAGCCCGCACCGACATTGTTGTTTACCTGACCTTGTTTCCTGCCACCACTCCATCCTCTCAGTTTCAACAATACAGAGAACAATCCGTAAGTGTTGTTCACGATCAGTTCATTGGTTGCAATCGCTGTATAAACCCTCACAAACATGTATCGTCCAAAAAGTATATTTTTGACTCGTCTGTCCGTAAGAACATTCTTCCAAGAGTCTTGATGATCATTCCAGGTGCTTCCTGGAAACTTGAGTCACTTTTTGATGAGATGGGTCCCATTTATGTCTGGTGAAAAACCAAGCACCGCATTCTTACAAGTATGAACGCGCCACCAGGTCCAGCGTGGTGGTGGTAGTGTGATGGTTTTGGGGATGGTTTGCTGCCTCAGGAACCTGGATGCTTGCTTTTATAGAGGAAACCATGAATTCTGCTCTGTATCAGAAGAACTCTACAGAAGAATGTCAGGCCCATTCCGTCTGTGAGCTGGAAGCTGAAGCACAGCTGGGTCCATGCAGCACGCAATGATAAAAAAAAAAAATCAATTCCTACGTGAGAAGTCCAGACCTAATCCCAATTCAGACATGTTTGTGGCAGGACTTGAAACGACAGTTCATGTTTGAAACCCACAAATGTTCTTGAAGTTCATAATGTAGTTCTGTATATGGAAAGAGTGGGCCAGAATTCCCTCCACAGCGATATGAGAGACTGATTAACAACTACAGGAGTGGTAGGATAGTTCATAGCAGTTAAAGGTGGCACAAACAGTTAGAGTGGTAACGGGTTAATTACTTTTCACACAGGGGCAATTGTGTTGCATAACTTTTTGTTAATTAAATAAATAAAATAATTATCAATTAACGCGATTTTATTTATATACTATTTTTTTCATTGATTGTGTCTTCCAGGACAGAACTACACCCTGGCCTGTCTACCTCATGTCTTCGTAGGGAGTTGTCTACGCCTTCACCCAGTCTGGGTCTCTCTGGGTAGTCTTCCTCACCGCTGGAGCCTGGGGTAAGACTCTCTGTCTGTCTGTACTGTTCTCTCTGTCTCTCTGTCCTTGTATCTCTGTCTCTCTGTCTGTCTGTCTCTGTCTGTCCTGTCTGTCTGTCTGTCTCGCTGTCTGTCTGTCTGTCGTCTTCTCTCTGTCTCTCTCTGTCTGTCCTCTCTGTCTTCTGTCTCTGTCTGTCTGTCTGTCTGTCTTCTGTCTCGTGTCTGTCTGTCTGTCTGTCCTGTCTGTCTGTCTGTCTGTCTGTCTGTCTCCTTGTCTTCTGTTTCGTTCTCTGTCTCTCTCTAGTCTGTCTCTCTGCTCTGTGTCTCTCTCTCAGTCCTGTCTCTCTGTCTCTCGTCCTCTGTCCCTGTCAATATGTTTGCTTTCAAAATATGTTTGCTTTCTCATCAATTTGAGCTCACTCACACTTTTTCAAACTTTCAACTTTTCCCCCACCTTCAAACTCCACCACTCACTAAATCACTCACCCTCACCCAGCCACCATCCCATCACTCACTACTCACTCCCTACACTACATCGTCACTCTCAGCTACTCAGTCTGTCTGTCTGTCTCGTCTGTCTCTGTCTGTCTCTGTTGTCTCTGGTCTCTGTCTGTCTCGTCTCTTCTGTTCGTCTGTCTGTCTGTCTGTCTGTCATGTCTGTCTGTCTGTCTCTCTGTCTTGTCTCTCTGTCTCTCTGTCCTCTCTCTCTGTCTCTCTCTCTGTCTGTCAAATATGTTTGCTTTCTAAAATATGTTTGCTTTCTCATATTTGGTCACTCACACTCACTCACTCCCTTGTGGTTTTCCTCGCTGCGCTCTCTTCCTTGTCTCTAGCTGCTCTCTCTGCTGTCTCGCTCTGTCTGGCTGCTCTCTCTTCTCGTCTGTCTGTCTGCACTCTCTGCCTGTCTCTTCCGTCTGTCTTCTCCTCTGTCTGCTTCTTCTGTGTCTCTTCGGTTGTTTGTCTGTGTCTCTCTTGCGTCGGCTGCTTGGCTCTGATCTGTCTGTCTCCTCTGTCGTGTTGTCGTCGTCTGTCTTCTTTTTCTGTCCTTTTCGTCGTTGTCTTCGTCTGCTTCTCTCTCGCTGTTTCGTTCGCATCTCTGTCTGTCGTCTCGGTCTTCGTCCTGTCTGTCTCGTTGTCTCTCTCTCTGTCTCGTCTGGTCTTCTGTCTGTCTCCTTTGTCTTTGTCTCTGCTGCTGTCCTGGCGTCTGTCTTCCTTCTGTTCTGCTCTCCCGTTGCTTCTGTCTCTCGTCCTGTCTCTCTCTCTGTTCTTCTCTTCTTGTGCTGTCCTCTTGTCGTACTCTGCCCTGTCTGTCTGTCTCTTCTTCTCTTCATCTCTTCCTCCGTCTGTCTCCCCGTCTCCTGTCTTCTCTCTCTGTCTGTCTGCTCTCTCTGTCTGTCTTCCTCCTGTCTGTCTCTTTGTCTGTCTTCCGTCTGTCTGGTCTCTCTGTCTGTCTGTCTCTCCTGTCGCTCTCTCTCTCAGTTGTCTGCTGCTCTCTGTCTGATCTCTCTGTCTTCTGTGCTCTGTCTGTCTGTCTGTCTCTGGTCATCGTCTTGTCTTGTCTCTGTCTTTTGTCATGTCTCGTCTGCTGCTCTCGCTCTGTCTGTCTCTCTTCTTGTCTCTCTCTCTGTCTGTCCTCTCTCGGTCTGTCTCTTGTCTTCTGTCTCTCTCTCTCGTGCGTCTCTCTTGGTCTGCTCTTCGTCGTCTGTCTTCCTGTCTGTCTCCTCTCGTCCTGTCTTGTCTGTCTTCGTCTGTCTATCTCGTCTGTCTTTGTCTGCTGTCTGATCTGTCTGTCTGTCTGTCTCGCTGCTGTCTGTCTGTCTTTGTCTGTCCTTCTGCTCTGCTCTGTCGTCTTGTCTGCTCTGTCGTCTCTGTCTGTCTCTCTTCTTGTCTGTCTCTGGCTCTCTCGCTTCTGTCCGTCTGTCGTCTGTCGTCTGCTCTGTCTGTCTGTCTGTCTGTCTGTCTGTCTGCTGTCTGTCTGCTCTCTGTCTACTCTGTCTGTTCTCTGTCTCTCGTCTGTTCTGTCTCGTTCTGTTTGCTCTGTTCTTCTTGTCTGTCTGTCTGCTGTCTGTCTCGTCTGTCTCTTTGTCTGGTCTCTTCTCTTGTCGTCTGTCTGTCATCTGTCTGTCTTTCTCTCTCTCTTCTCTTGTCTGTCTGTCTCTCTCTCTGTCGTTCGTCGTCGTCTTCTGCGTCTCTCTGTCTGTCTCTGTCTGTCATTGTCTGTCTCTGTCTGTCTCTGTTGTCTGTCTCTCTGTCTGCTGTCTCTTCCTGTCTGTTGTCTGTCTGTCTGTTGCTGTCTGTCGTCTGTCTTGTCCTCTGTGTTTTGTCTTTCTCAGGTTTATGGCCAGATTGTATTCAATTTTGCTATGTTTTTTAAAATACTTGATTCTCTAGCTCCTTCATATAGTAATATGTTTGCTTTCTCATTTGGTCCACTCATCACTCAACTCACTCACTCACTCACTCTACTCACTCACTCACTCACTGCACCTCTCACTCCTCCACTCACCTCACTCACTCAGTCACTCACTCACTCACTCACTCAACTCACTCACACACTCACCTGAGCTGCTACCTCCTGCCTTTTACCACTCACTGACCAACATCCTGACATTCTGAAGCCGTACGCTGTCTGTCAACCAGGCTATTCTGGTAGTTACAAGTAGGATTAGTATAGTACTATACGTTGCTTACTTGCCGCAAGGCGTTTGGCATTCAAGCTTTTTATGTTCTGGTTGCATTTTTTGCAGTGTTCTGTTTCTCCTGTTTGACTATGGCGTTCCTCAGGTATCAATATACACGTCTCCTTGTTGACTGTGTGGCGTCTTAGGTATCAATATACACGTCTCCTTGTGTGACTGTGGCGTCTCTAGGCTCAATATACCACGTCTCCTTTCTCCTTGTTGACTGTGGGCGTCTCTAGGCATCAATATACACGTCTCCTTTCTCCTTGTTGACTGTGGCGTCCTAGGTATCAATATACACGTCCCCTTTCTCCTTGTTGACTGTGGCGTCTCTAGGTATCAACATACACGTCTCCCTTTCTCCTTGTTGACTGGTGGCGTCTCTAGGTATCAATATAACGTCCTCTTTCCTGTTGACTGTGTGCGTCTCTAGGGCATCATATACACGTCCCCTTTCTCCTTGTTGACTGTGGCGTCTCTAGGTATCAAATACACGTCCCTTCTCCTTGTTGACTGTGGCTCTATAGTATCAATCTAACACGTCTCCTTTCTCCTTGTTGACTGTGTGGCGTCTCTAGGGCATCAATATACACGTCTCCTTGTTGACTGTGGGCGTCTCTAGGTATCAACTATACACAAAAGTGTCTAGCAGAAGTATTTCATACCCTACAATTTCTTTACATTTTGTTACAAAGTGGGATTAAAATGGGTTAATTGTAAATTGTCAACAATCTACACATTTTCTGTCAAAAGTGGATTTTTTCATGTATTTATAAAAGAGTAATAGAAATTAAATAGCAATGTTGTTGATCCATCCTCAGTGTTCTACCATCAGACATTGGAACACTGTAGCCGTTGTATAAATCACCAATGGCCTCATGGTGACGTCCCTGAGCAGTTTCCTTCCTGTCCTGCAGCTCAGTTCAGTTCCGAAGGACGACTGTATCTTTGATATGTCTGGGGGGGGGGGGGGGGGGGGCTTGTGAGGCTTTCGCCAGGCTCCTGGTCTTTGGAGTTGAATATGTGCTTGAAATTGACCTACAGTCGTCCTTCGGAACTGAACTGAGCTGCAGGACAGGAAGGAAACTGCTCAGGGACGTCACCATGAGGCCATTGGTGATTTTAAAACGGCTACAGTGTTCAATGTCTGATGGTAGAACACTGAGGATGGATCAACAACATTGTCTATTTAATTTCTATTACTCTTTTTTATAAATACATGAAAAAATCCACTTTGACAGAAAATGTGTAGATTGTTGACAATTTACAATTAAACCCATTTTAATCCCACTTTGTAACAAAATGTAAAGAAATTGAAGGGGTATGAATACTTCTGCTAGACACTTTGTGTATATTGATACCTAGAGACGCCACAGTCAACAAGGAGACGTGTATATTGATGCCCTAGAGACGCCACACAGTCAACAAGGAGAAAGGAGACGTGTATATTGATACCTAGAGACGCCACAGTCAACAAGGAGAAAGAGGACGTGTATGTTGATACCTAGAGACGCCACAGTCAACAAGGAGAAAGGGGACGTGTATATTGATGCCCTAGAGACGCCACACAGTCAACAAGGAGAAAGAGGACGTGTATATTGATACCTAGAGACGCCACAGTCAACAAGGAGAAAGGAGACGTGTATGTTGATACCTAGAGACGCCACAGTCAACAAGGAGAAAGGGGACGTGTATATTGATACCTAGAGACGCCACAGTCAACAAGGAGAAAGGAGACGTGTATATTGATGCCTAGAGACGCCACACAGTCAACAAGGAGAAAGGAGACGTGTATATTGATGCCTAGAGACGCCACAGTCAACAAGGAGACGTGTATATTGATACCTAGAGACGCCACACAGTCAACAAGGAGACGTGTATATTGATACCTAGAGACGCCATAGTCAACAAGGAGAAACAGAACACTGCAAAAAATGCAACAGAACATAAAAGACTTGAATGCCAAACGCCTTGGGCAGCTAAGCAACGTATAGTACTATACATATCCTACTGTAACTACCAGAATAGCCTGGGTTGACAGACAGCGTACGGCTTCAGAAATGTCAGGATGTTGGTCAGTGAGTGTAAAAGGCAGAGGTAGCAGCTCAGGTGAGTGTGTGAGTGAGTGAGTGAGTGAGTGAGTGAGTGAGTGAGTGAGTGAGTGAGTGAGTGAGTGAGTGAGTGAGTGAGTGAGTCTGTCCTCTGTTGTCTGTCTTGTTCTGTCTGTCTGTCTGTTCTGTCTGGTTCTGTCTCTGTCTGTCTGCTCTGTCTGTCTCTCTGTCTCTCTCTGTTCTGTCTCTTCTGTCTCTCTGTCTCTGTCTGTCTGTCCTGTCTGTCTGTCTGTCTGTGCTCTCTGTCTGTGTTGTCTGTCTGTCTGTCTGTCTGTCTGTCTGTCTGTCTGTCTTGTCTGTCTTGTCTCTCTGTCTGTCTCTCTGTCTCTCTCTCTGTCTGTCTGTCTGTCTCTCTGTCTCTCTGTCTGTCCTTCTGTCTCTCTCTCTGTCTGTCTCTCTCTCTGTCTGTCTCTCTCTCAGTCTGTCTCTCTGTCTCTCTCTCTGTCTGTCAAATATGTTTGCTTTCTCAAATATGTTTGCTTTCTCATCATTTGGTCACTCACTCATTCACTTCATTCACTCACTCACCTCCTACTCACTCACTCACTCACTCACTCACTCACTTCACTCACTCACTCACTCACTCACTCACTCATAACTCACTCACTCACTCACTCAGCTCACTCATCTCACTCAGTCACTCAGTCTGTCTGTCTCTGTCTGTCTCTGTCTGTCTCTGTCTGTCTCTGTCTGTCTGCTCTGTCTGTCTGTCTCTGTGCTGTTGTCTGTCTGTCTGTCTGTCTGTCTGTCTGTCATGTGTTCTGTCTTCTGTCTGT
>NW_019943309.1:31989-35462 GCF_002910315.2 Salvelinus sp. IW2-2015
CTGTCTCTCTCTTCTCTGTCCTGTCTGTCTGTCCTGTCTGTCTGTCTGTCTGTCTGTCTGCTCTTGTCTCTGTGTTTTGTCTATTCTCGGTTTATGGCCAGATTGGTATTCCAATTGCTATGTTTTTTTAAAAAATATTGATTCTTTCCCAGCTCTTCATATAGTAATATGTTTGCTTTCCATTCATTTGGAGAGACAGAGAGACAGACAGACAGACAGAGAGGTCTTACCCCAGGGCTCCAGCGGTGAGGAAGACTACCCAGAGATGACCCAGACTGAGGGTGAAGGCGTAGACCAACATCCCTACGAAGGACATGAGGTAGACAGCCAGGGTAGTCTGTCTGGAAGACACAATCAATGAAAAAAAAWATATATAAATAAAATCGGTCAATTGATAATTATTTTATTTATTTAATTAACAAAAAGTTATGCAACACCCAATGCCCCTGTGTGAAAAGTAATTACCCCGTTACACTCTAACTGGTTGTGCCACCTTTAACTGCTATGACTATCCTACCACTTCCTGTAGTTGTTAATCAGTCTCTCATATCGCTGTGGAGGAATTCTGGCCCACTCTTCCATATGCAGAACTACTTATTAACTCAAGAGACATTTGTGGGTTTTCAAACATGAACTGGTCGTTTCAAGTCCTGCCACAACATCTCAATTGGGATTAGGTCTGGACTTCTCACGTAGAATTGATTKTTTTTTTTTTTATCATTGTCTTGCTGCATGACCCAGCTGTGCTTCAGCTTCAGCTCACAGACGGATGGGCCTGACATTCTTCTGTAGAGTTCTCTGATACAGAGCAGAATTCATGGTTTCCTCTATAAAAGGCAAGTCATCCAGGTCCTGAGGCAGCAAAGCATCCCCAAACCATCACACTACCACCACCACGCTGGACCGTTGGTGTGCGGTTCATACTGTAGAATGCGGTGCTTGGTTTTCACCAGACATAAATGGGACCCATCTCATCCAAAAAGTGGACTCAAGTTTTCCAGGAAGCACCTGGATGATCATCAAGACTCTTGGAAGAATGTTCTACGGACAGACGAGTCAAAAATATAACTTTTTGGACGATACATGTGTTGTGTACGTGTTTAGACAGCGATTGCCAACCAATGAACTGATCGTGAACAACACTTACGGATGTCTCTGTTTGTTGAACTGAGAGGATGGAGTGGTGCAGGAAACAAGGTCAGGTAAACAGACAATGTCGGTGACGGGGCTGATTGGCTCAGGAGACTGTTTGACGGCCAGTTATTGGGACTGATGTCAACCATAGACAATATATTAGTAGACAGGGATTCTAGATCTATTTGATGTCCCAACCAGAGCAGACCTCAGCTAAAATAGCCTCTATGGCATCAACCTACCTCGGGTTCTAGATCAATGTCAACTCATGGTGTGTTCGTTTATTCATACTGGAGTGACAGAGTGTGCTCTCATAGTGCACTCTGGGCGTTTGTAAATTCAGAACGTTGTCCGCTTCGCTCTCTGGAGCGTTCATAGCGCACACTGGACGCTCTGGACGAGGAGTTGGGTTGATCTGAGCGTTCTGACCTCACAACGGCAGTCAAACACCCAAGCTAACTGGCTAACGTTGGCTAGCTTGCTAACTGGCTAACGTTGGCTAGCTTGCTAACTGGCTAACTGGCTAACGTTGGCTAGCTTGCTAACTGGCTAACGTTGGCTAGCTTGCTAACTGGCTAACGTTGGCTAGCTTGCTAACTGGCTAACGTTGGCTTAGCTTGCTAACTGGCTAACGTTGGCTAACTGGCTAACGTTGGCTAGCTTGCTAACTGGCTAACTGGCTAACGTTGGCTAGCTTGCTAGCTACTTCCAGACACAAACGAGACCACTCTGCCCATTTCACTCTCCCTAGCAGAGCTGGTTAGGCTGTTGTCATGGTATCCAGAGCGTTGGTGACTGTAACTGTGCTGCTGGCAACTATTTAATTACGCTTTTTTGCCAACGTTTACTGACACCGGACAGATTCAACAGGTGTTGAGTGTTAGTAAATTCATCAGTTATTCTGTGCTGCAGCGAGAGTGCTCTGACATCGGAGTAGATAACCAGAGTTACGAACACACCCTTAAATTGACATCATGTGCCCATTTAATATCTAAGATAAAGATAGTGTTGAGTTGGCATATTAAAATAGTTTCACAGACCAAATGGTTCTATCACCCAAATCACCCAAATCAAGCCGTAACATAGTGAATTTTTCCCTACGCGGAGCACAAATATWAAAAAAAAAATTGATTTCATGAGTGAGTAAGTATGCCGTTTTGTCCTATATTATAATATTTATATTTTTAATCCCAGCCATCATCGCAGGAGGCCTTTTGCCTTTTTGTACGCCGTCATTGTAAATAAGAATTTGTTCTTAACTGACTTGCCTAGTTAAACAAAAGGTCAGCATCACAGTGCCATTGGAAAAGGGAGATGAGGTCTATGACCGGCTATGGGACGGACATGTACAGTAACAACAACATGTCGCATTGTAAACATTCCTACTGACTTAGCAAGGTGGACAGGACAGGACATCAAAGGGGGGCTTTGGGTTTGAAGGTGGTCCTCACTCTGAACACATGACCTGCGACCCCATGGGGTGAGCCAGGGATCAGAGGTTAAAGGTCAGGCCTTAGGAGAGATATCAGAAGGCTGCACCTGGAAAAATAGAGCTGGGGTCTGTCTTGTCCCGAGCATGCAGCGACAGAGACAAGGCCCTGAGTCTAGCTGAGCAGCAACATCACACAGCAGGACCCTGAGTCTAGCTGAGCAGCAACATCACACAGCAGGACCCTGAGTCTAGCTGAGCAGGTGCACACTCGGACAATTCCAGAGAGTGGTTATATTATTGTGACCCTCGGTGCACAAAATCCAAAGTCGCGACTGCAATGGAGATGCTGGGGAATACTGGTGCAATACGAGTGACCGTATGTGTGTTTCAGGAAGAAGGTGTACATTTGACCATCATCATCGAGATCGTTAGCAATGGCTCAATGATAATCTCTACGATTCCGCCCATTCATTTGACACCGTCGCAGTCCATCTCATGCGCGGCAGGCATGTAATAACTTTTTGAATGCTAGGTGGAGGGCAGGCAGGAGGTCCCATGCGATTTGTGGGAGCGAAGGACAGACCGAGTACAAAACAGAAAGGAGAAACCTTTTCCGGCCTCCGGAAACCCGAGCACTAGCCTAGGAGGTGGGCCGGGTGGGGTGGGGCGGGGACAGCTCGGTCCCGCACAAGTGGCGAGGGGACGCGCAGCGCGTCAACCGGCCCAAAGGCCCGGGGGCTAGTGCACTGGAAAAATGAGCTGGGTGGTTGTCGCCGGCATGCAGGACGAGACAAGGCCTGAGTCTAGCTGAGCAGCACATCACACAGCAGGACCCTGAGTCTAGCTGAGCAGCAACATCACACCACAGGACCCTGAGCTACGCTGAGCGCCAACATCGCACCAGCCA
>NW_019943309.1:35487-46563 GCF_002910315.2 Salvelinus sp. IW2-2015
CAACATCACACAGCAGGAGATGGAGGAACAGTCATCACAACTGAGAACCTTAAACAACATCAAGACTAGCTAGGAACACGAAACACATGAAACAAAAAACACAAACCAATCACAGCGAAACAAACAGGATATGAAACAGAAATTGAACATAACAAGCCCGGCCAGAAGAAAGAAAACCATGATCAACATCCTTGTATAGTCAAGTGACGGAAGTCTCAGACAGCTGTCCACAATCATTGAGAAGAGTAAAACACGGACAGACAAGAACTCAAGGACAATAGCATCACACAAGTCATTGGTGGAGATTTTTGGCGTTAGTTGAGTTATCTTCCCAGCTTCAAAAACTGCGTTGAAAATCAAATGAAACGCAGCTTTGGTCCACTGGGTTGGCTCCAAGCAGTGTTTTGAATTAGACAAGGAAACCATGGAAATACTGGGATCTTATCCACTTCCTGCATCTCCATAAACCCCCGTCGCCCTGACCCCCGTCCCCTGTCCCCCTATGCGTTCCTTTAATGTGTAAAGTCTACTGTGACTGGACTAGCGGTTTGCAATTCCAAGGAACGTCAATAAATTCCTGATTTTGCCAAGCCCAGTTGAAGATTTCCCAGAATAATCAGAAATATCTGGAATTCTCCAACGCAGGATTTCTGGAAAAACCGAGATAGATTTATTGAAAGTTTCCCGAAATTTTGCAAGCCTAGTAGTGACATTGAGAATGCACGTTAAATAACTAGACTTGACTTACTTGTATGTGTTTGGTTCTGTCCAGCCAGATACCACAAGATCAAGCGACCCCACCATTTCCAGCGATAACGATGGTGAGGCCTATCCTCCTGCGTTCAACCTTCACCTGCGGGTCAGGACGGACAGACGGTAGGGTTAGTGTGGTGTGTGTAGCTTGGTCAAACATAGTACACTATATAGGGAATTCTGTGCATTGGGACCTATCCCATGTCTCAGGGTTACATTGTGCATACTACTGTAACCCAGTGGTTCCCAAACTGTGCGTGGGCGCAAAGCGTTGGCAAGGGGATCAGGGATCATTGGCAAGGGGATCAGTAATCTGCCTAGACAACCAGGTGAGGGAGTTCCTTACGAATCACTGACTAGACAACCAGTGGGGAGTGCCTTACTGAATCAGTGACCTAGACACCAGTGAGGGTTCCTTACTAACATGACTAGATAACAGGTGAGGAAGTCCTTACAATCATGACCTAGATAACCAGGTGAGAGAAGTTCCTTCTATCAGTGACCTAGCAACAGGTGAGAGGAGTTCCTTACTAATCGAGTGACCTGACAAACCAGAGTGAGGGAGAGTTTCCTTACTAAATCAGTCGACCTAGGGACAACCAGGTGAGGGGAGTTCCTTACTAATCAGTGACCTAGAAACCAGGTGAGGAGAAGTTCCTTTACTAATCAGTGACCTAAGATACCAGGTGCAGAGGAGTTCCTTACTAATCAGTGACCTAAGACAACCAGTGAGGGGAGTCCTTATAATCAGTGACCTAGACAACCAGGTGAGAGGATTCCTTACTAATCAGTGACCTAGACAACCAGGTGAGGGAGTTCCTTACTAATCAGTGACCTAGCATAACCAGGTGGAGGAAGTTCCTTACAATCAGTGACCCTAGAATAACCAGGTGAGGGGAGTTCCTTACTAATCAGCGACCTAGACAACCAGGTGAGGGGAGTTCCTTACTAATCAGTGACTAGGACAACCAGGATGAGGATTCCTTACTAATCAGTGACCGAGACAACCAAAGGTCGAGGGGAGTTCGCTGGACTAAATCAGTGACCTAGAGCACCAGTGGGTCCTGAGAGGAGTGTCCTTCGACTAATCAGTGACCTAGACAACCAGGTGAGGGGAGTTCCTTACTAATCAGCTGACCTAGACAACCAGGTGAGGGGGAGTTCGCTTACTAATCATTGACCTAGAACAAACCAAGAGTGAGGGGAGTTCCTTACTAATCAGACCTAGACAACCAGGTGAGGGAGTTCCTTACTAATCATGACCAGATCAACCAGTGAGGGGAGTTCCCTGAGTCTAGCTGAGCAGCAACATCACACAGCAGGGCCCTGAGTCTAGCTGAGCAGCAACATCACACAGCAGGGCCCTGAGTCTAGCTGAGCAGCAGGACCCTGAGTCTAGCTGAGCAGCAGGACCCTGAGTCTAGCTGAGCAGCAACATCACACAGCAGGAGATGGAGGAACAGTCATCACACACTGAGAAACACTAAACAACTCACAGCTAGCTGGAACACGAAACAACATGAAACAAAAAACAACAAACATACACGAAACAAACAGGATATGAAACAGCAAACATGAAACAAGCCCGGCCAAGAAGAAGAAACCATGCTAATCAACATCCTGTATAGTCAAGTAGACGGAAGTCTCACACAGCTGGTCAACAACATGAGARGATAAAACACGGACAGTACAGAACTCAAGACAATAGCATCACACAAGTCCATTGGTGAGAGTTGCTCAGTGAGTTATCTTCCCAGCGTTCAAAACTGGTTGAAAATCAATGAAACCAGCTTTGTCCACTGGGTTGGTTCCAGACAGTGTTTTGAAATTAGACAAGGAAACATGGAAATACTGGATCTTATCCCACTTCCCTGCATCTCCATAACCCCCGTCCCCTGACCCCCCGTCCCCCTGTCCCCCTATGCTTCCTTTAATGATGTAAAGTCTACTGTACTGACTAGGGTTGCAAAATTCCAGGAACGTCCAATAAATTCCCTGATTTTCCCAAAGTCCCAGTTGAAGATTTCCCAGAATAAGCAGAAAATCTGGAATTCTCCAACCAGGATTTCTGGAAAAACCAGGTAATTTATTGAAAGTTCCCGAAATTTTGCAACCCTAGTAGTGACCCATGAGAAATGCACGTTAAATAACCTAGACTTGACTTACTTGTATGTTTTGGTTCTGTCCAGCCAGATACCACAGATCAGCGACCCCACCATTCCAGCGATAACGATGGTGAGGCCTATCCTCCCTGCGTTCAACTCTTCACCCTGCGGGTCAGGACAGACAGACGGTAGGGTTAGTGTGTGTGTGTGTAGCTCTGGTCAAACATAGTACACTATATAGGGAATTCTGTGCCATTGGGACACATCCCATGTCTCAGGGTTACCATTGTGCATACTACTGTAACCCAGTGGTTCCCAAACTGTGGGTGGGGCGCAAAGCGTTGGCAAGGGGATCAGGGATCAGTTGGCAAGGGGATCAGTAATCAGTGACCTAGACAACCAGGTGAGGGGAGTTCCTTACTAATCAGTGACCTAGACAACCAGGTGAGGGGAGTTCCTTACTAATCAGTGACCTAGACAACCAGGTGAGGGGGAGTTCCTGACTAAATCATTGACCTGACACCCAGGTGAAGGGAGTTTCTTCTAATCCGTGACCTAGACCAACCAGGTAGGGAGTTTCCTTACTAATCGTGGACCAGATTAACCAGGTAAGAAGGATTTCTGTACCTAATCAGTGACCTAGACCAACCCAGGTGGAGGAGTTTCCTGATCTAAATCAGTGACCTAGACAACCAGGTGAGGGAGTTCTCCTTACAAGCAGTGACCTACGACAACCAGTGAGGAGAGTTCCTTTACTAATCAGTGACCTAGATAACCCAGTGAGAGAAGTTCCTTTACTATAATCAGTGACGCTAGACTAACCAGGGAAAGTCTATAGCAGTACCTAGAAACGGACGAGGCAGTAATCGCTTACTAATCAGTGACTAGCAACCAGGTGAGGGGAGTTCCTTACTAATCAGTGACCTAGACAACCAGGTGAGGGGAGTTCCTTACTAATCAGTGACCTAAGATACCAGGTGAGAGAATTCTTACTAATCAGTGACCTAGATAACCAGGTGAGAAGGAGTTCCTTACTAATCAGTGACCTGACAAACCAGGTGAGGGGAGTTCCTGTACTAATCAGTGACCTAGACAACCAGGTGAGAGGAGTTCTTACTAATCAGTGACCTAGACAACCAGGTGAGGGAAGTTCCTTACTAATCAGTGACCTAGATAACCAGGTGAGAGCAAGTTCGTTACTAATCAGTGACCTAGATAACCAGGTGAGGGGATTCTCTACTAATCAGTGACCTAGACAACAGGTGAGGGGAGTTCCTTACTAATCAGTGACCTAGACAACCAGGTGAGGGATTCTTACTAATCAGTGACCTAGACAACCAGGTGAGGGGAGTTCCTTACTAATCAGTGACCTAAAACCAGGTGAGAGGAGTTCCTGACTAATGCAGTGACCTCGTCGACACCAGGTGCAGGGGAGTTCCTTACTAATCATGACTACAAAGTACCCGGGTGGAGGAGTTCTTACTAATCATTGCCTAAATGACAGCCAGGTGTAGGGGATTCCTTTACTAATCAGTGACCTAGACAACCAGGTTGAGGGGAGTTCCTTCTTTACTAGAGAATCAGTGACCTAGACAACCAGGTGAGGAGTCTCCCTACTAAGTCAGTGAAGAACACTAGACAACACTAGGTGAGGGGAGTTCCTTACTAGTAATCAGCTGTGACCTAGACAACGGTGCGGAGTGGATTAGAATCGTATATTACGCGTGAGGGAGTGAGCGGCGAGTTCCCTTAACTAATCAGTGAAGCGTGACAACCGGTACAGCGAATGAGGGAGATCATTCCTAGACAGTGTATAATAATTGAGGGGTACAAGTGGATAGCAAGTATGAGCGCGTACTACTGCGTAGAGTTTTCAAGTGACATACGACCACCAGGTGAGAGACGTTCCTTAATATCAGTGACCTAGACAACCAAGTGAGGGGCGTGACAACCTCTCTCCCAGTACTGCCACTAGTGACCATCCTCTGTGCCCAGGTACTGCCACCTAGTGACCACCATCTCTACCCACGTACTGCCAGAGCAGCAAAAGGCAGGGGTAGGGTAAGGGGTGAACACCGGGCTGTGTTAGGAAAGAGTCTTGTTCAAATGACTTACAGTAATGTCTTTTAACCTTTTACTATACTTGTAGAAAACGTATCCATTGTTAACCTAATAATACCTCATGTTCCAGTGGCCACATGAAGAGGATCGGACTTACAGGGTACGGTAACGAGGAACGGACAATACGTCTGGAGTGGGGTTCTACTGTAAACGTTCCTGCTGTATTTTCCTGTTTCAATGTGGGGTCTTATTATCCCCACATACAGGGAAGAGATCAGGAGTTACAGGTAGTCATCGAGACTTTGTCAAAATAACTTTGTAGTCTCTCCTTTTCATTTACCATATACTGTAGGCTACTTGGCATAATGCCTGTATTGTTACTCAAAATGATTCCTGTTCCAGTATTTTCAATGCTGTGTTTGACTTTCGTGTTTCAGTGACCACGGCTGCATTAAAGAGCACGAGCGATCAGGACACGCTATAGGCTAGTGCAGAAGAGGGAAGGACAACAATGTGTCTATTGTGATCTAAACGAGACCTGCTCCAACTGTAGTTCCTTTGTTTTCAATGAATAGTTCCTGTGTTCCCATACTGCACTGTAGAGCCAACCGGGTTCAGAACTTAGTTCCTGTGTTTTCCCATACTGCACTGTAGAACCAACAGGGTCAGAACTTAGTTCCAGTGTTTCCCATATCTGCACTGTAGCGCAACCGGGTCAGAACTTAGTTCCTGTGTGTTCCCATACTGCCTGTAGAGCCAACAGGGTCAGAACTTAGTTCCTGTGTTCCCATACTGCACTGTAGCCAACCGGGTCAGAACTTGTTCCAGTGTACCCATACTGCACTGTAGAGCCAACCGGGTCAGAACTTAGTTCCTGTGTCCCCCTACTGCACTGTAGAACCAACAGGGTCAGAACTTAGTTCCAGTGTTTCCATACTGCACTGTAGAGCCAACCGGGTCAGAACTTAGTTCCTGTGTTCCATACTGCACTGTAGAGCAACCGGGTCAGAACTTAGTTCCTGTGTTCCCATACTGCACTGTAGAGCCAACAGGGTCAGACCTTAGTTCCAGTGTTCCCATACTGCACTGTAGAACCAACCGGGTCAGACTTAGTTCCTGTGTCCCATACTGCACTGTAGAGCCAACAGGGTCAGAACTTAGTTCCTGTGTTCCCATACTGCACTGTAGAGCCCACCGGGTCGAATTAGTTCCTGTGTCCCCATACTGCACTGTAGGAACAGGGTCAGTACTTAGTTCCTGTGTTCCCATACTGCACTGTAGATCCAACAGGATCTGAACTTAGTTCCTGTGTTCCATACTGCACTGTAGAGCCAACCGGGTTCAGAACTTAGTTCTCTGTGTTCCCATACTGCCTGTAGAACCAACAGGGTCAGAACTTAGTTCCTGTGTCCCCATACTGCACTGTAGAGCCAACAGGGTCAGAACTTAGTTCCAGTGTCCCATACTGCACTGTAGAGCCAACCGGGTCAGAACTTAGTTCCAGTGTCCCCATATGCACTGTAGAACAACAGGGTCAGAACTTAGTTCCAGTGTCCCATACTGCACTGTAGAGCCAACCGGGTCAGAACTTAGTTCCTGTGTCCCCATACTGCACTGTAGAGCCAACAGGGTCAGAACTTAGTTCCAGTGTTCCATACTGCCTGTAGAACCAACAGGGTCAGAACTTAATTGTATATAACACAGGAGGCTGGTGTCACCTTCATTGGGGAGGATGGGCTCGTGGGAATAGTAACAAATACAAAAGACATGGTTTTCCACTCATTTGCTCCATTCTCAGACAATTATTGTGAGCCGTCCTCCCTTCAGGCGCGCTCCTGTGGTCCACACAGTGTGTAGAGGAAGAGGGGGCAGAACTTACAGGGTAGTGTTCGATGATCATGGCGGTTCAGTAGTGTGCCACAGCATAGAAGCAGCCCCGTTCAGTCTCCTGCGGGAGAGAGAGACACAGTGAGATACAGCCAATAGGAGTCGGCACACTCGGAGAGCAGCCAATAGGGGTTGATGTTAGAGGTAGGTCGCCCGTCGTGGTCGATACAGTATTAACAGAGGCAAAAGGGGGATCAGTGAGTCAGGAGAGAGAGAGGTAGTGGTTAGGGTTGTTACGGTGACCGTTTTACCGTCACGAGTCACGACGGCAGTAAATTCCACGTGACCGTTTAGTCACGGTAATTAGGCTTCTCCAAGCTCTGATGCTGCTGATGGCCATTAGTAGCCTACCAGCTATCTGCCTGGTACTCAGCTATCTGCCTGGTACTCAGCTATCTGCCTGGTACTCAGCATCTGCCTGGTACTCAGGCTATCTGCCTGGTACTCAGCTATCTGCCTGGTACTCAGCTATCTGCCTGGTACTCAGCTATCTGCCTGGTACTCAGCTATCTGCCTGGTACTCAGCTATCTGCCTGGTACTCAGCTATCTGCCTGGTACTCAGCTATCTGCCTGGTACTCAGCTATTGCCTGGTACTCAGCTATTTGCCTGGTACTCAGCTATTTGCCTGGTACTCAGCTATTTGCCTGGTACCAGCTATTTGCTGGTACTCAGCTATCTGCCTGGTACTCAGCTATCTGCCTGGTACTCAGCCTGTCTGCCTGGTAATCAGCTATTCTGCCTGGTACTCAGCTATCTGCCTGGTACTCAGCACTCTACTGTCCCTCTAATCACTCTGACATCAATGTAAATGTAATGGAAAATCTAATCAAACACTTCCTGAGAGCCAATGAGCTCAGGTTGCGCAACATGTCTATAGGCTATGCAATGGCGTGAGAAAACAGAGTGATGGCGTYTACTAAAAATCAAAACTAAGATATTGGAAGAACTGCCCACATTTACTTTTCGTCGGCCAACAAGATGAGTAGGCGTAACGAACAGCAAAAGCACTAGCCTATGTAAATCTACTCTCCCCCATAGTACAAAAGTYGACCCATTCTATTCTGTGGGAGAAATAAATATTCCAAACATAGTCTGGGACGGTTGTGGGATGTCATAGTACTTGTATTCATTTGGGATCTAACATCCCAAAAACATTTTTACGCAACGAGGCTAACGCAACAGATGCTTCTACACCTGCATTGCTTGCTGTTTGGGGGGTTTTAGGCTGGGTTTCTGTACAGCACTTTGAGACATCAGCTGATGTAAGAAGGGCTTTATGAATACATTAGATTGAGTGATTGATTGATTGATTGATTGATTGAGATCAGAACGTTTACCAACATTTTTTGATAAATTATTAAGCTATTTCGTCACATTACAAGCGCAGCAATGCTCACACCGCAGGAGGCTGTAACTGCAAATGTTCCTTTAGCTGGAAAACACCATTATTTAAAGTGACCACAAATTAAATTACGCATTTTTTGCTTTTATTATAAAGGGGAATTTTTATGGTGAAAATTGTCTTCCACAAACTTGAAACTCRYGYGCTGTAAATTACCATGAGACCGACCGTTATTTGCTTGACAATCATCGGCAGACGAAATGTCGTGACCGCAGCAGCTCTAGTAGTGAAACCAGGCCAGGGGAAACATGTAGCACGGGACTTAACCACAGTCTCACACACAGTGTAGAGACACACAGTCTCACACACAGTGTAGAGACACACAGTCTCACACACAGTGTAGAGACACACAGTCTCACACAAGGCTACACTACGCGGTTCCAGAGGTTATTCCTGGTAATCTGCAGTTTTCATATACACTACCGTTCCAGGTTATCTCCTTTAATCCCCTCAAGTTCAAAAATATTAGAACAATTACCGTTAATACAGGTTATTCCTTAATCTGCAGGCTTCATAATGACCTACTGTTCCAGGTTATGGCGATTAACTCAGTTTTCATATATCACTAGCTACCGTTCACGGTTATCTCCTTAATCTGCAGTTTCATATAACACTACCGTTCAGGTTATTCTTAATCTCAGTTTCATATACAGCTACGTTCCAGGTTACTTCTTAAATCTCAGTTTAATATAACTACCGTTCAGGTTATTCCGTTAATCTGTTTCATATACACTACCGTTTTAGGTTATGTGCTTAATCTCAAAGTTTCATATGACACTCACCGTTCAGGTTATTTGTCTTAATTCAAGTTTCATATACACTACCGTTCAGGTGTATTCTTAATCTCAGGTTTCATATAGACTACCGTTCCAGGTTATTCCTTAATCTCAGTTTCATATACACTACCGGTTCGCAGGTTATTCCTTAATCATCAGTTTTCATATACACTACGTTCCAGGTTATGTCTTAACTCAGCAGTATTCTATACATTCGCGGTTCCAGGTTGATTCTTAATCTCAGGTTTCATATACACTACCGGTTCCAAGGTTATTTCCTTAATCTCAGTTTCTTATACACTACCGTTCAGTTATGTCCTTATCGTCCACTGGTTCATATAAACGTACCTAGCCGTTCGCAGGTTATTCCTTAAGTCTCAGTTTCATATTAGCACTACCGTTCCAGGTTATTCCTTAATCTCAGTTTCATATACACTACCGTTCCATGGTTATTCTTAATCTCAGTTATATACATCTACGTTAGGTTATCCTTATATCTCAGTTTCATATACTACCGTTCAGGTTATTCCTTAATCTTCAGTTTCATATACACTACCGTTCCAGGTTTATTCCTTAATCTCAGTTTCATATACACTACCTTTCCAGGGTTATTCCTTAATCTCAGTTTCATAAGTACACTAGCCTGTTCCAGTTATCCTTAATCTCAGTTTCATATTCACTACCGTTCCAGGTTATTCTTAATCTCAGTTTCATATACACTACCGTCCGAGGTTATCCTTAATTCTAGTTTCATATCACTAACACTACCGTTCCAGGTTATTCCTTAATCTCAGTTTTCATATACACTACCGTTCCAGGTTATTCCTTAATCTCAGTTTTCATATACACTACCGTTCCAGGTTATTCCTTAATCTCAGTTTCATATTACACTACCGTTCCAGGTTATTCCTTAATCTCAGTTTCATATACACTACCTTCCAGGTTATTCTTAATCTCAGTTTCATATACACTACCGTTTCCAGGTTATTCCTTAATCTCAGTTTCATATACACTACCGTTCCAGGTTATTCCTTAATCTCAGTTTCATATACACTACCGTTCCAGGTTATTCCTTAATCTCAGTTTCCCATTAAATTCAGTGCATTTCCTCTTTCCAGTGTGTGTTCTTTTGTCCATCTTAATCTTTTCTTTTTATTGGCCAGTCTGAGATGGGGCTTTTTCTTTGCAACTCTGCCTAGAAGGTCAGCTTCCCGGAGTCGACTCTTCACTGTTGACGTTGAGACTGGTGTTTTGCGGGTACTATTTAATGTAGCTGCCAGTTGAGGACTTGTGAGACGTCTGTTTCTTAAACTAAACACTGAAATGTACTTGTCTCTTGCTCAGTTGTGCACCGGGCCTCCCATCTCTTCTATTCTGGTTAGGGCCAGTTTCGCTGTTCTGTGAGGAGTAGTGCACAGCGTTGTACGAGATCTTCATTTTCTTGGCAATTTCTCTCGCGTGGAATAGCCTTCATTTCTCAGAACAAGAATAGACTGACGAGTTTCAGAAGAAAGTTATTTGTTTCTGACCATTTTGAGCCTGTAATCGAACCCACAAATGCTGATGCTCCAGATACTCAACTAGTCTAAAGATCAATTAGCCTTTTAAAATGATAAACTTGGATTAGCTAACACAACGTGCCATTGGAACACAGGGTGATGGTTGCTGATAATGGGCCTCTGTACGCCTAATGTAGATATTCCATAAAAAATCAGCTGTTTCCAGCTACAATGGTCATTTACAACATTAACAATGTCTACACTGTGTTTCTGATCAATTTTATGTTATTTTAATGGACAAAAAATTAGCTTTTCTTTCAAAAACAAGGACATTTCTATGTGACCCCAAACTTTTGAACGGTAGTGTAGATGAAGCTGAGATGAAGGAATAGTCTGTGCATCTTCTCTGTATAACCCACTCTGATTCATTCTTAATGTCACGCTACGCTCTTTTGATGGTATGTTACTGATATCTCTTCCCCTCTCTCTATATCTCTTTCCATCTCCTCCTCTCTCTATATCTCTCTCCCTCTCTCTATATCTCTCTCCATCTCCTCCCTCTCTCTATATGCTCTCTTCTCTCTCCATCTC
>NW_019943309.1:49802-56712 GCF_002910315.2 Salvelinus sp. IW2-2015
GAGACTGTGTTCTCTACACTTGTGTCGAGAACATATGAACATGCTGTGTCCTCTACACTGGTAATTGTAAAGAATAAACAGATTATTCTTTCATCTCAGTGTGTCCTGGTGTACTTGGAAACAAACGGTGGCAGGGAATTGTCCAATCTAATTTCTAAATGATTACTGTACTCTTCCAGATATAAACACACACACACAGATGAACAAACCTAAGAACGGGCCTTCATCCATTTACAGAGAGAATATAGGCCTAGAGACTATTGTATGAACATTCAAATATTGGAAGGTGTTTAACAGGTTACGCCTCAATCTTGTAATTGGGGCTCTCTCAACACAAAACAGGATATGCATCAGTCAGAATTCAACAGGTGACATTACTTCGATGCTGAGAAATGTGTATATATATACTGTGACTCTGTCTTTTAATCCTTGAAAGCATGTTTTTGTCATCTAGCTGAAAGCCTAAAAGCCATCTGGTTTGGGCTTAGTGGGACTATCATTTGTTATTCAACAGGACAATGACCCAACACACCTCCAGGCTGTGTAAGGGCTATTTGACCAAGAAGGAGAGTGATGGAGTGCTGCATCAGATAACCTGGCCTCCACAATCACCCAACCTCAATCGACTTGAGATGGTTTGGAACGCAGAGTGAAGGAAAAGCAGCCAACAAGTGCTCAGCACATGTGGGAACTCCTTCAAGACTGTTGGAAAAGCATTCCAGGTGAAGCTGGTTGAGAGAATGCCAAGAATGTACAAAGCTGTCATCAAGGCAAAGGGTGGCTACTTTGAAGAATCTCAAAATGTAAAATATACTTTGATTTGTTTAACACTTTTTKGGGTTACTACATGATTCCATGTGTTATTTCATTAGTTTTGATGTCATCACTATTATTCTACAATGTAGAAAACAGTAAAAATAAAGAAAAACCCTGGAATGAGTAGGTGTGTCCTAACTTTTGACTGGTACTGTATTTCAGCTTCATGTCAACCAAATTCAAGCGTTGTGCAAAAAGTGCCTCAGAGTTGTGGCTACAACGCAACACATTCTTTAAATAATTTGAAGAACCATCATCCCCTACTTTACAACGATTGCACGGTAAAAAACAAAATGTCCGTCACGTTTTCACCTAAGTGTTTGAAAATCGCAATATCTGGCCAAAAACAAATTGCAATTCGATATTTTGTCCCGAATCGTGCAGCCCTACTTCAGAATCCTTTCCAAAACCTCAAATACACTACAAGTTGTATATTTCCTACATTGCAGGAAAGTTCTCCTGCAACAGGGTGATCAAATTAAGATCCTACATCTGTAGGTAGAGCAAAACAAGAATGACAAGGGCAGAAGAGCCATAACCAGCTATCTGTAGGTTCCATCCTCCTTTATCATTTAACCTAACTACACGAGCCATGCTGGAAAGAGGTACTTGTTTAGTACTTATTTAGCCATTCTATTACCAGTAAAACGCCTCAATACAGTTTTGGACAAACATCGATTTCTTTAAATGTGCTTCCTGACATTAGAAAAAGTTTAGGGAAGCGAGCTCTGGAGTGGGAGAAGGGCTGCGTTCTGGGAGGAAGTGACCGCGTTACTGACAGACAGGAAATGTGTCGGCACAAAATACCCTCCTTTCTTCTCTTTCGTCCTCTTCTTTCTCTCTCTCGTCTGTCTGTATTTCTGTGTCTCTCTTCTTCTATTGCTTTCTGTTTTTCCACACACACTCTGTTTTATTTCTCATAACAAGCACAGACATGCAAAAGCAGTTAATTTTTTGCCAAGGAGGAACTGTTTCAACTGTTTATTGCTGACGGCGTGTAGGAGTGGCGCAGACTGTAGGGGAGCCGTGTCATCGGGTGTGACATACAGTCCACCCACTTCAAGAGGGCCGGGTCACGAGTTGTAGAGCAGAATCACAACGGATGAAAACAACCATTGTCTGTTGCTGGGGGGGAGGAGGAGTGGTTATTATGCTCATTGTGAAAAACAAAAGGACATTTGTAATGCCATTCTCTAGTGGGTACTGTGTGAGGTTAACACCATTCTTCTAGTGGTACTGTTAGTGAGGTTAACGCCATTCTCTAGTGGTAACTGTAGTGATACACCATTCTCTAGTGGTACTGTAGTGAGTTAACACCATTCTCTAGTGGTACTGTAGTGAGGTTAACACCATTCTCTAGTGGTACTGTAGTGAGGTTAACACCATTCTCTAGTGGTACTGTAGTGAGGTTACCACCATTCTCTAGTGTACTGTAGTGAGGTTAACACCATTCTCTAGTGGTACTGTAGTGAGGTTAACACCTTCTCATAGTGGTACTGTAGTGAGGTTAACACCATTCCTCTAGTGGTACTGTAGTGAGGTTAACACCATTCTCTAGTGGGACTGTAGTGAGGTTAAACACCATTTCCTAGTGGTACTGTAGTGAGGTTAACACCATTCTCTAGTGGGACTGTAGTGAGGTTAACACCATTCTCTAGTGGTACTGTAGTGAGGTTAACACCATTCTCTAGTGGTACTGTAGTGAGGTTAACACCATTCTCAGTGGTACTGTAGTGAGGTTAACACCATTCTCTAGTAGTACTGTAGTGAGGTTAACACCATTCTCTAGTGTGACTGTAGTGGGGTTAAACCAATTCTCTAGTGGTACTGTAGTGAGGTTAACACCATTCTCTAGTGAGTACTGTAGTGAGGTTAACACCATTCTCTAGTGGTACTGTAGTGGGTTAAACATCTGTGATGTAGTGAGGTTAACACCATTCTCTAGTGGGTACTGTAGTGAGGTTAACACATTCTCAGTGTACTGTAGTGAGGTTAACCATTCTCTAGTGGACTGTAGTGAGGTTCACACATTCTCTAGTGGTACTGTAGTGAGGTTAACACCATTCTCTAGTGGTACTGTAGTGAGGTTAACACCATTCTCTAGTGACTGTAGTGAGGTTAACACCATTCTCTAGTGGTACTGTAGTGAGGTTAACACCATTCTCTAGTGGGACTGTAGTGAGGTTAACACATTCTCTAGTGGTACTGTAGTGAGGTTAACACCATTCTCTAGTGGTACTGTAGTGAGGTTAACACCATTCTCTAGTGGGCTGTAGTGAGGTTAACACCATTCTCTAGTGGTACTGTAGTGAGGTTAACACCATTCTCTAGTGGGACTGTAGTGAGGTTAACACCATTCTCTAGTAGTACTGTAGTGAGGTTAAACCATTCTCTAGTGGGACTGTAGTGAGGTTAACACCATTCTCTAGTGGGACTGTAGTGAGGTTAACACCATTCTCTAGTGGTACTGTAGTGAGGTTAACACCATTCTCTAGTGGTACTGTAGTGAGGTTAACCCATTCTCTAGTGGTGTAGTGAGGTTAACACCATTCTCTAGTGGTACTGTAGTGAGGTTAAACCATTCTCTAGTGGACTGTAGTGAGGTTAACCAATCTCTAGTGTACTGTAGTGAGGTTAACACCATTCTCTAGTGGACTGTAGTGAGGTTAACACCATTCTCTAGTAGTACTGTAGTGAGGTTACACCATTCTCTAGTGGACTGTAGTGAGGTTAACACCATTCTCTAGTGGACTGTAGTGAGGTTAACACCATTCTCTAGTGGTACTGTAGTGAGGTTAACACCATTCTCTAGTGGTACTGTAGTGAGGTTAACCCATTCTCTAGTGGTACTGTAGTGAGGTTAACACCATTCTCTAGTGGACTGTAGTGAGGTTAACACCATTCTCTAGTGGTACTGTAGTGAGGTTAACCATTCTCTAGTGACTGTAGTGAGGTTAACACCATTCTCTAGTGGTACTGTAGTGAGGTTAACACCATTCTCTAGTGGTACTGTAGTGAGTTAACACCATTCTCTAGTGGACTGTAGTGAGGTTAACACCATTCTCTAGTGGTACTGTAGTGAGGTTAACACCATTCTCTAGTGGACTGTAGTGAGGTTAACACCATTCTCTAGTGTACTGTAGTGAGGTTAACACCATTCTCTAGTGGGACTGTAGTGAGGTTAACACCATTCTCTAGTGGACTGTAGTGAGGTTAACACCATTCTCTAGTGGTACTGTAGTGAGTTACACCATTCTCTAGTGGTACTGTAGTGAGGTTAACACCATTCTCTAGTGGACTGTAGTGAGGTTAACACCATTCTCTAGTGGTACTGTAGTGAGGTTAACACCATTCTCTAGTGGACTGTAGTGAGGTTAACACCATTCTCTAGTGGTACTGTAGTGAGGTTAACACCATTCTCTAGTGGGACTGTAGTGAGGTTAACACCATTCTCTAGTAGTACTGTAGTGAGGTTAACACCATTCTCTAGTGACTGTAGTGAGGTTAACACCATTCTCTAGTGGACTGTAGTGAGGTTAACACCATTCTCTAGTGGTACTGTAGTGAGGTTACACCATTCTCTAGTGGTACTGTAGTGGTACCCATTCTGTGTCTAGGAGTTAACACCATTTCTAGTAGTGCTGTAGTGAGGTTAACACCATTCTCTAGTAGTGCTGTAGTGAGGTTAACACATTCTCTAGTGGTAACTTAGTGAAGGTTAACACCATTCTCTAGTGGTACTGTAGTGAGGTAACACCATTCTCTAGTGGTACTGTAGTGAGGTTAACACCATTCTCTAGTGGTACTGTAGTGAGGTTAACACCATTCTCTAGTGGTACTGTAGTGAGGTTAACACCATTCTCTAGTGGTCTGTAGTGAGGTTAACACCAATTCTCTAGTGGACTGTAGTGAGGTTAACACCATTCTCTAGTGGTACTGTAGTGAGGTTAACACCATTCTCTAGTGACTGTAGTGAGGTTAACACCATTCTCTAGTGGTACTGTAGTGAGGTTAACACCATTCTCTAGTGGGTACTGTAGTGAGGTTAACACCATTCTCTAGTGGGACTGTAGTGAGGTTAACACCATTCTCTAGTGGTACTGTAGTGAGGTTAACCATTCTCTAGTGGACTGTAGTGAGGTTAACACCATCTCTAGTGGTACTGTAGTGAGTTAACACCATTCTCAGTGGACTGTAGTGAGGTTAACACCATTCTCTAGTGGTACTGGTAAGTGAGGTTAAACACCATTCTCTATGGACTGTAGGTGAGGTTAACACCATTCTCTAGTGACTGGTAGTGAGGTTAACACCATCTTAGTATCTGGTGTACCCTCTAGTCAGCTACCTAACATCTAACCTAACAGCTAACCTAACATCTAAACCTAAACAGCTAACCGTAACATCAAACCTACAGACCTACTACAAGCTAACCTAACATCTAACCTAACTACAGCCTAAGCACACTAACAACCTCGCTAACCTAACAGCAACTAACACTTAACCACATCTACAACCAGCTATACTAACTAAAGCTAACCTAAAGTAACAAACAACAGCTAACTACCCTAACTAATCCCTGACTTTAACCTAACAGCTTAACCTAACAGCTAATAACAATACACTTAACTAACTATACTCTAACTACTAACCTAACAGTACTAACAGCTTAACCAAGCTAACCGCATCTAACCAATCTAACCTAACAGCTAACCTAACACCTAGGCTAAACTAACATCTAACTAACAGCTAACCTAACATAAAAAGCTAACCTAACACAATCTTAACCTAAACCACTAACCTACAAGCACCTAAACACAACACACCTACGCACAAGCAACACACTAACACCTACAGCTAACCGGCAAACCTAACAGCTAACTACTTAACCAATGCTAACCTAACAGCTACCTAACAGCTAACTTAATCTAACTACTCTAACCAAGCTAACTAACAAACTAACATAACCCTACCACAGCACTAACAGCTAACCAACTGCTAACCTAACAGCTTAACCTAACACTGAACCTAACAGCTACCGAAGCTAACAACAGCTAAAACCTAACATCAACCTAACAGTAACTCTAACTAAGCTGATACATAACGAACTACTAACCTACTACATCTAAACCTAACATGCTAACCTAAACAGCTAACCTAACTTAACACTACTAAGCTAACCTACATCGAAACTAACTCGACTAACACTACCTAACCTAACCTAAGCAAACCAACGTGATAACATTGCGTCAACTAACACTAACCTAACCAACCTAACCACCAGCTACTAAACCTAAAACCAATTCCTACGCTAACTTACTTAACACTAACAGCTAACTACACAACTACCTAACCTTAACACTAACACAGCCTAACCTAACAGCTACCTAACACTAACAAGCTAACACAGTAACCGAATCTAACCTACATCAACCTCAGCTACCGACTAACCCTATCACGCTAACCTAAACACACCTAACCTAACCTACATAATCTAACACACCTAACAGCTAACCTAAACAGCTAACCTAACAGCTTAAACCTAACACCTAGCCTAACCTAACAGCTAACTACATAACCTCAAACATGCTTAACCTAACAGCTACCTAACATCTAACCTAAACAAGCTAACCTAACAGCCCGAATGAACCTAACATGCATAACCGAAGTAGCTAACACTAACCTAACCTAACCTAACATCTAACCTAACAGCTACCTAACAGCTAACTAACATCGTAACCTAACACTAACCTGAACAGCTAACCTAACAGACTAAACTACATCAACCAATCTAAACCTAACATCTAACCTAACAGCTACCTAACACTAACCTCAAACCTAACATCTCCTAACCACCTAAACAGCTAACCTAAACTAACTAACCTAAAATACATCTACTAACAGAACCTAAAACTAGCTAACTCATCAACAATACTAACTCTTAAACAAGCTTAGTACTAACACAATAATTTACAATTACTACGCTACCAACAAGAAACCTAAACATACTAACTCTATGCACACACTATAACGTACCTAAAAGCTAACTAACACTAACCTACATCTAACCTTAACACTCATCTAACCTACAAGCTAA
>NW_019943309.1:56737-71500 GCF_002910315.2 Salvelinus sp. IW2-2015
CGTTGGGAGACGAAGAATCTAGTGGTACTTAGTGAGGTTAACACCATTCTCTAGTGGTACTGTAGTGAGGTTAACACCATTCTCTAGTGATACTGTAGTGAGTTACACCATTTCTCTAGTGGCTACTGTAGTGAGGTTAACACATCTCTATTACGTAGTGGTTACAGTTCTCATGGTACTGTAGTGAGGTTAACACCATTCTCTATGGTACTGTAGTGATAACCATTATGGTACTGTAGTGAGGTTAACACCATTCTCTAGTGGGTACTGTAGTGAGGTTAACACCATTCTCTAGTGGTACTGTAGTGAGGTTAACACCATTCTCTGTGGGACTGTAGTGAGGTTAACACCATTCTCTAGTGGTACTGTAGTGAGGTTAACACCATTCTCTAGTGGTACTGTAGTGAGGTTAACACCATTCTCTAGTGTACTGTAGTGAGGTTACACCATTCTCAGTAGTACTGTAGTGAGGTTAACACCATTCTCTAGTGGTACTGTAGTGAGGTTAACACCATTCTCTAGTGGTACTGTAGTGAGGTTAACCCATTCTCTAGTGGTACTGTAGTGAGGTTAACACCATTCTCTAGTGGTACTGTAGTGAGGTTAACACCATTCTCTAGTGGGACTGTAGTGAGGTTAACACCATTCTCTAGTGGGACTGTAGTGAGGTTAACACCATTCTCTAGTGGTACTGTAGTGAGGTTAACACCATTCTCTAGTGGACTGTAGTGAGGTTAACACATTCTCTAGTGGTACTGTAGTGAGGTTAACACCATTCTCTAGTGGTACTGTAGTGAGGTTAACACCATTCTCTAGTGGTACTGTAGTGAGGTTAACACCATTCTCTAGTGTACTTGAGTTAACATCTCTATGGACTGTAGTGAGGTTAACACCATTCTCTAGTGGTACTGTAGTGAGGTAACACCATTCTCTAGTGGTACTGTAGTGAGGTTAACACCATCTCTAGTGACTGTAGTGAGGTAACACATTCTCTAGTGGTACTGTAGTGAGGTTACACCATTCTCTAGTGGGACTGTAGTGAGGTTAACACCATTCTCTAGTAGTACTGTAGTGAGTTAACACCATTCTCTAGTGGGACTGTAGTGAGGTTAACACCATTCTCTAGTGGACTGTAGTGAGGTTAACACCATTCTCTAGTGGTACTGTAGTGAGGTTAACACCATTCTCTAGTGGTACTGTAGTGAGGTTAACCCATTCTCTAGGGGACTGTAGTGAGGTTAACACCATTCTCTAGTGTACTGTAGTGAGGTTAACACCATTCTCTAGTGGACTGTAGTGAGGTTAACACCAATCTCTAGTGGACTGTAGTGAGTTAACACCATTCTCTAGTGGGACTGTAGTGAGGTTAACACCATTCTCTAGTAGTACTGTAGTGAGGTTAACACCATTCCTCTAGTGGACTGTAGTGAGGTTAACACCATTCTCTAGTGACTGTAGTGAGGTTAACACCATTCTCTAGTGGGTACTGTAGTGAGGTTAACACCATTCTCTAGTGGTACTGTAGTGAGGTAACCCATTCTCTAGTGACTTAGTGAGGTTAACACCATTCTCTAGTGGACTGTAGTGAGGTTAACACCATTCTCTAGTGGTACTGTAGTGAGGTTAACCCATTCTCTAGTGACTGTAGTGAGGTTAACACCATTCTCTAGTGGTACTGTAGTAGGTTAACACATTCTCTAGTGGTACTGTAGTGAGGTTAACACCATTTCTAGTGGGACTGTAGTGAGGTTAACACCATTCTCTAGTGGTACTGTAGTGAGGTTAACACCATTCTCTAGTGGACTGTAGTGAGGTTAACACCATTCTCTAGTAGTACTGTAGTGAGGTTAACACCATTCTCTTAGTGGACTGTGTAGTGAGTTAACACCATTCTCTAGTGGGACTGTAGTGAGGTTAACACCATTCTCTAGTGGTACTGTATGAGGTTAACACCATTCTCTAGTGGTACTGTAGTGAGGTTAACCCATTCTCTAGTGGGACTGTAGTGAGGTTAACACCATTCTCTAGTGTACTGTAGTGAGGTTAACACCATTCTCTAGTGGGACTGTAGTGAGGTTAACACCATTCTTATACGTAGTGAGTTAACACTTCTCTAGTGGACTGTAGTGAGTAACACCATTCTCTAGTGTACTGTAGTGAGGTTAACACCATTCTCTAGTGGGACTGTAGTGAGTTAACACCATTCTCTATGGGACTGTAGTGAGGTTAACACCATTCTCTAGTGGTACTGTAGTGAGGTTAACACCATCTCTAGTGGTACTGTAGTGAGGTTAACACCATTCTCTAGTGTACTGTAGTGAGGTTAACACCATTCTCTAGTAGTGCTGTAGTGAGGTTAACACCATTCTCTAGTGTCTTAGTGAGGTTAACACCATCTCTAGTGTACTGTAGTGAGGTTAACACCATTCTCTAGTGGACTGTAGTGAGGTTAACACCATTCTCTAGTGGTACTGTAGTGAGGTAACACCATTCCTTAGTGTACTTTAGTGAGGTAACACCATTCTCTAGTGGTACTGTAGTGAGGTTAACACCATTCTCTAGTGGTACTGTAGTGAGGTTAACACCATTCTCTAGTGGACTGTAGTGAGGTTAACACCATTCTCTAGTGGTACTGTAGTGAGGTAACACCATTCTCTAGTGGGACTGTAGTGAGGTTAACACCATTCTCTAGTGGTACTGTAGTGAGGTTAACACCATTCTCTAGTGTACTGTAGTGAGGTTAACCCATTCTCTAGTGGGACTGTAGTGAGGTTAACACCATTCTCTAGTGGTACTGTAGTGAGGTTAACACCATTCTCTAGTGGGACTGTAGTGAGGTAACACCATTCTAGTGGTACTGTATGAGGTTAACACCATTCTCTTAGTGGTACTGTAGTGAGGTTAACACCATTCTCTAGATGGTACTTTAGGAGGTTAACACATTCTCTAGTGGGACTGTAGGAGGTTAACACCATTCTCTTGGACTGTAGTGAGGTTAACACCATCTCTAGTGGGACTGTAGTGAGGTTAACACCATTCTTCTAGTTACTATAGGTAACTTCTAGTGGACTGTAGTGAGGTTAAACACCATTCTCTAGTGGTACTGTAGTGAGGTTAACACCATTCCTAGTGTACTGTAGTAGAGTTAACACCATTCTCTAGTGGTACTGCTACTCACAACGACAGATGGAAAGTTCTGGAATCACAATGACAGATGGAAAGTTCTGGAATCACAATGACAGATGGAAAGTTCTGGAATCACAATGACAGATGGAAAGTTCTGGAATCACAATGACAGATATTCTACAATCTCCTCTGGATGGAAAGTTCTGGAATTATAAAGTCAAGTCTACTATGTCCCGTGTGGCTCAGTTGGTAGAGCATGGCGCTTGCAACGCCAGGGTTGTGGGTTCAATTCCCACGGGGGGGACCAGGATGAATATGTATGAACTTTCCAATTTGTAAGTCGCTCTGGATAAGAGCGTCTGCTAAATGACTTAAATGTAAATGTACTAACTCGCTCTCTTTGTCAATGTTTCGTATGTTCTTGGTAAAAGCCCGAGTGTCCTAAATTACATCACAAGTGGACACCTATGCGCCAATACACACACACACACACCCACTACGAACTCAACACACACACACTTTACATACCTGACATACAGGCCAGACGCTTCAGAAGGGGATGTATGAGCAAGAAAGAGGGAGAACAACAAAAAGCCTGAATAATTTGTCATTTAGAAGACCCATTCATCCAATAAGACCAATATGCAAACATTTAATAATATAATTGAATAATCCAAAATTCCCTTCAGGTCACACAGTCAGAAATCAGTCAGAGGCTAAACAGAAATCACTCACAAGCTAAACAGAAATCACTCACAAGCTAAACAGAAATCACTCACAAGCTAAACAGAAAATCACTCACAAGCTAAACAGAAATCACTCACAGGCTAAACAGAAATCACTCACAAGCTAAACAGGAATCACTCACAAGCTAAACAGAAAATCACTCACAAGCTAAACAGAAATCACTCACAAGCTAAACATGATTTCCTCATCAGCTAAAGTGATACACTAAACTAGAGGTCGACCGATTAATCGGAATGGCCGATTTCAAGTTTTCATAACAATCGGTAATAGGCATTTTTGGACACCGATCATGGCCGATTGCATCGCACTCCACGAGGAGACTGCGTGGCAGGCCGACTACCTGTTATGCGAGTGCAGCAAGGAGCCAAGGTAATGTGCTAGCTAGCATTGAACGTATCTTGTAAACAAAACAATCAATCTTAACATAATCACTAGTTAACTACACATGGTTGATGATATTACTAGTTYATCTAGCTTGTCCTGCGTTGCATATAATCATTGCGGTGCCTGTTAATTTATCATTGAATCACAGCCTACTTCGTCAAACGGATGATTTAACAAGCGCAGTCGCGAAAAAAGCANTGCGGTGCCTGTTAATTTATCATTGAATCACAGCCTACTTCGTCAAACGGATGATTTAACAAGCGCAGTCGCGAAAAAAGCAYTGTCGTTGCACCAATGTGTACCTAACCATAAACATCAACGCCTTTCTTAAAATCAATACAAGTATATAAGACTAATATCTAATCTGTCATTTAGTTCTAAAAATGTTCACCTTAATTGAGCGAACAACATCGACCATATCCCCCGGTGAGTGCACGTATATTCACTCTTTATCCTGTTGGGTCAGCGCCACCTAAAAGTTGACCAATAGTTTCCTCCTCCAGTTTAGATGGACGTCATATTCTATTAGTGTCTCCACCTTCTCGTAGGCCTATTACACGGACCATGTTGTTTTTACTGATCTGTTTGTCAGGATATATATTTATATATATTATATTATATATTAGACTAGGCTACCCTGTCATCTGTCGTATTAAAAAAAGATTCATATTCAAGTCATATAAAGTGTAGTAAAAATTGCATGAAATGTGTTTATAAAAAGGACAGATTTTTCCCGTGCAAAGAAAGGTTAAATCGGATACGTTTCTTCTATAGACTAGGCTGCTTGTGTGGGGCGGCAGGTAGCCTAGTGGTTAGAGCAATGGGCCAGTAACCAAAAGGTTGCTAGATCGAATCCCTGAGCTGACAAGGTAAAAATCTGTTGTTCTACCCCCTGAACAAGGCAGTTAACCCACTGTTCCAAGGTAGGCCGTCATTGTAAATAAGAATTGTTCTTAACTGACTTGCCTAGTTAAATAAAGATTTAAAAAATTATWATAATAATTGACGCTACATGCGCCAAAGCATATTTTTTGTGAAACAGTGTTTGAGTTATATTATCCGCCTAAATTATGATTATCCAATCCAATATCTTACATAAGTCTGCAAATGCGATGATGCATGGAATGCTTTATTATACAGGTCCTTTTCTATGGTGAAAATGTGCTTCCCCAAACTTGAAACTCACGCGCAGCCTATATATGCTAGGTAGGCTACACCGGTTGTAAAGCGGATTAACGTGCTTAATTTAATGTGAGCAATAAACATAGGAGAAAGCTGAGAAACTCTTAAATAGAAGCAGGTCAAAACTCTGTTTTCACACACAACTGCACAGTGACTGGGCTTATAAGAACACAAGTTTCACTAGGCTCTGTAGGGTATGGGCTCTCCAACCCTGTTCCAGAGGTCTTGTTTCACTAGGCTTCTGTAGGCCTTATGGTGCTCTCCAAACCCTGTTTCCCAGGGGTCTTGTTTCTGTTAGGCTATCGGAAGTTGCTCACAACCCTGTTCCAGAGGTCCTTGTTTTTCTCCTAAGGCTATTAGGCTCTCCACCCTGTTTCCAGAGGTCTGATGTTTCTATAATGGGCTATAGGGCTCTCAACCCTGGTTCCAGAGGTCTTGTTTCTCTAGCTATGGTTTCTCAACCCTGTTCCAGGGGTCTTCCAGGCCTATAAGGCATATTCAGTTTGTTGAAGTTTTTGGCCACTTTAGTTGTGATAGCCAACCTGAATCAATACATATAAGAGATACCTATAGACTGCAGACTAAACATGATGGCTGCTACTAATGATTTGAAAAGTTGACGCCTTCTAACTGAACACATCATGTCAACCAAGTGATTAGTTGTCACTTCATCAGACTCGACTATTCTCATTATGCTGTCTTCACATGTAATAAATAAGTGTTTGTGAAATTAAGTTTTGATTTAGAATTGGACCATTTAACTTGGCAATCTGCTTCAGAACAGGTTCAGCGGTAGAAGAATAATTGACACGTCAAACCATTATGCACCTGAAATAGCACGGTAGGAACACTATTCCCTGCGGTTTCATTTTCAATGCCAGCCAGGTAGGCTATACTTCGCTGTTGTAAAGAGAAGCACTGTGCTTAATATTAGGAAAGTTGAGAAATAAATATAGTAGGGCTGGCCTATAGAAAGCTGATGGGAGCCTCCTCTTTTTAATAGAGGCCATCACTCTGTTTTATCACTCCATTGCATAGCCTATAGACATGTTGTGTAACATGAGCTCATGGGCTCTCATGAAATGTTCGATTAGATTTCCCATTAGCATTGATGTCAGAGGGATTATGGTCACCGTAACAGCCCTAGTTCTTCCTAACTCAAGTTGCTGGAGATGAGTTCACCTTTCAGCAGAACAATTACCTAGAACACAAGGCCAAATATACACTGGAGTTGATTACCAAGAACACATTGAATGTTCCTGAGGGGCCTAGTTACTATGTTGACKTACATCGGCTTGAAAATCTATGATAAAACTTGAAAATSTATGATAAAACTTGAAAATGGCTGTCAGCAATGATCAATAACCAACCTGACAGAGATTGAAGAATTTAAATAAAAAAATATTCTGCGAATATTGTACAATCCAGGTGTGCAAAGCTTTTAAGAGACTTACCCAGAAAGACTCACAGCTGTAATCACAATCGCAGGTCATTGAAACCAAGTATTGACTCAGAATGTAAAAAAAAAGAAGTTTTTCTAAATTAAAAGTTAGAATTTCAATCCATTTTTATTCAACTTTAACACAACAAAAAAAATTAAAAAGTCAAGCGGTTATATATATATGCATTAGTAAGAGTTTAATGATGTGATGTTTATATTTATAGTATAATAATAAACATGTTACCTATGACGACCAGTATGAAGAGCAGCGTAGCAACTCCTGCTGTGATGTAGAACATGATACTGATGTGATAGGCCAGCTGATCCATGTCCTCCACGTTAGGCACCAGGATGGGAGGGACCAGGAACCCAATGGCTATACCCAACTGGAAGAGAAGAAACAGACAGCATAGCTTTAATAAAAACAACAGCAGAGACATCTCCTTATTGGAGATGCATGTTGGGAGACAGAGAGGCTGGAGATAGCCAATAGGGGTGGCTGTTGTAGACAGAGGGCATTCATTCATTGTAGTACGAATGTAACTCGTCTCAAAACTGATTGACAGACAGTGCATGTTGGGCCATCCCTTCAGAGGTCCCAGTGATCAAATCAAAATGAATTTATAAAGCCATTTTTACATTCAGCAGATGTGACAAAGTGTTTATACAGAAACCGGGCCTGAAACCCAAACCGCAAACAATGCAGATGTAGAAGCATGTTGGCTAGGAAAAACTCCATAGAAAAAGAGAGGAACCAGGCTCTGAGTCAGTGGCCAATGGCTAAGTGGCTAAGTGATATAAGTGGAAATATTGAACAGCCAGTTAATGGAGGAAGCCATGTAGCATCTTGTGTAATAAGACCATAACAGGCCATGGGCCATACAGGAACTACTATACTGTAAGTGTTATAGTGACATCAAAGTGGGAACACCTGCCCAGCCTCACGGACCAGAGGCTACAGAGAAACACCTGCCCAGCCTCACGGACCGGAGGCTTCAGAGAAACACCTGCCCAGCCTCACGGACCGGAGGCTTCAGAGAAACACCTGCCCAGCCTCAAGGACCGGAGGCTTCAGAGAAACACCTGCCCAGCCTCACGGACCAAAGGCTTCAGAGAAACACCTGCCCAGCCTCACGGACCGGAGGCTTCAGAGAAAACAGGAATATGTCAACTAGAGTAGCAGACTGCCAGGGATACTAATGCTGCATTTAGACAGGCAGCCCAATTCTGATATTTTTTTCACTAAATTGGTATTTTGACCAATCAGATGAATGAGCTCTGGAGAAAAAAAAATCTGATGTCAAAAGATCTGATGTGATTGGTCAAAAGTAAAACGCAGCCGGAGTCACATTTACCTTGCATGCTGTGGTGATAATCCTTCTCAGCTTGTCTGGCTGAAAGTGTCATTACCAAACCAACAAACACAAGATAATGTCCATGTGACCTAATGAAGTTGTCATCTCAAAAAGACAAAAAATATCAACCTATCAAAACCAACAACAAGTTCAAATACTCTCAATGAAAGATGTGTACAGTCAACATTAAAAGATCCCCGCTTTTTGAGAAAGTACAGTCTCTGTTGGCTCTTTTTGTAGATCAAGTCTGTACATGTACTCCACTGAAGCGTATTGTCCAAGAGGACACCCAGATATCTCTATTCCTCTACAATCTCTATGTTCTGACCTCTGATAGATGTTGCAGAGGTAGGTGTTGTACACTTCCTGAAGTCTATGCACATCTCTTTGGTCTTGTTGGTATTGAAGACCAAGTGTGATTCCTCACACCACTCTACAAAGTTATCTAGGACCGGGCCCTGATATTCCTCGTCATCACGCAACAGCCTGATCAAGGCAGTGTCATCAGCGAACTTAACGAGGTGTCTGTTAGGATGGGAACTAGTACAACTATTAGTGTACAAGACGTACAGGAGTGGAGACAAAACACATCCCTGAGGAGAGCCTGTGTTGGTGGTGCATTATGTCCGAAACATGGGAATCTACTTTGACCCACTGGGATATTCCCAGCATTCCTGTGGAGCCGGCGGTATTGTCTAGTAACCAGAGGATGGGCAAGATGAGTGGGATGGTGGAGACGGCCGAACAGAACCCCATTAACATCGACGGGGCTGTAGTGGAGAGGGTCGAGAGTTTCAAGTTCCTTGGTGTCCACATCACCAACGAACTATCATGGTCCAAACATACCAAGACAGTCGTGAAGAGGGCACAACAAAACCTTTTCCCCCTCAGGAGACTAAAAAGATTTGGCATGGGTCCTCAGATCCTCAAAAGTTTCTACAGCTGCACCATCGAGATCATCCTGACCGGTTGCAACACCGCCTAGTATGGCAACTGCTCTGCATCTGACTGTAAGGCACTACAGAGGGTAGTGCGTACGGCCCAGTACGTCACTGGAGCCAAAATTCCTGCCATCCAGGACCTATATAATAGGCGGTGTCAGAGGAAAGACATAAAACTGTCAGAGACTCCAGTCACCCAAGTTATAAACTGTTTTCTCTGCTACCGTGCGGCAAGCGGTACCAGAGCGCCAAGTCTATGACCAAAAGGCTCCTCAACAACTTCTACCCCCAAGCCATAAGACTGCTGAACAATTAATAAAATCGTCACCGGACTATTTACCTTTTGTACACTGCTGCTACTCGTTTATTATCTATGCATAGTCACATCACCCCTACCTACATGTACCTCAACTAACCTATACCCCCGCACACTGACTCGGTACCGGTACCCCCTGTATATAGCCTCGTTATTGTTATTCTTATTGTGTTACTTTTTAGTATTATTTTTTTACTTTAGTCTACTTGGTAAATATGATCTTAACCAACAGTGCAATTCAAGAAGAGTTAAGGGGTTGTAAATAAGCATTTCACAGTAAGGTCTACAATTGTTCTATTAAGCGCATGTGACAAATAAAGTTTGATTTGATGTAAGACAGGGAGTAGATCATAGCCAATCGAGGGCCAGCTCATCGATGTTGTAGAAACGCATGAAAACGTTGCCRACGAAGCCGTACTGCAGCCACATGAAGGTGTTGCTGGCC
Organism: Salvelinus sp. IW2-2015; assembly: GCF_002910315.2. Lineage (NCBI taxonomy): Eukaryota > Metazoa > Chordata > Actinopteri > Salmoniformes > Salmonidae > Salvelinus > Salvelinus sp. IW2-2015. Next base: position 66,675 of record NW_019943309.1, read on the forward strand.
GACGCYTTCAAGCTATGTCAAGTTGGTTTTTGATCATTTCTAGGCAGCCATTTTCAATTCTTGCCATAGATTTTCAAGCCGATTTTAAGTCAAAACTGTAACTWGGCMACTCAGGAACATTCAATGTGGTCTTGGTAATCAACTCCAGTGTAGATTTGGCCTTGTGTTYTASGTMATTGTYCTGTTGAAAGGTGAATTCATCGTGTTTTACGTCATTGTCCTGCTGAAAGGTGAATTCATCTCCCAGGGTCTGATGGAAAGCAGACGTCCAGGTTTTCCTTTAGAGTTTTGCCTGTGCTTAGCTTAGCTCTATTCCGTTTCTTATCATAAAAAAAACTCCCAAGTCCCTTCCGATGACAAGCATACCCATAACATGATGCAGCCACCACCATGCTTGAAAATATTAAGAGTGGTACTCAGTGATGTGTTGGATTTGCCCCAAAATCCAACACATCATTGTATTCAGGACAAAGTTAATTTCTTTGCCACATTTTTAGCAGTTTTATTTTATTTTTGTATTTTACCTTTATTTATTTAACTAGGCAAGTCAGTTAAGATAAAATTCTTATTTCAATGACGGCCTAGGAACAGTGGGTTAACTGCCTTGTTCAGGGGCAGAACGACATTTTTACCTTGTCAGCTCGGAGATTCGATCTTGCAACCTTTCGGTTACTAGTCCAACACCGCCCCAGGTAACCTAGTGGTGTGCCTTATTGCAAACAGGATGCATGTTTTGGAATATTTTTATTCTGTACAAGGACTTCCTTCTTTTCACTCTGTCATTTAGGTCATTATTGTGGAGTAACTACAATGTTGTTGATCCATCCTCAGTTTAGCTGTGCCACTAGAGATCCTGGTTCGAGTCCAGGCTCTGTCGCAGCCGGCCGCGTTCGGGAGACMCATGGGGCGGMGCACAATTGGCCCAGCATCGTCCGGGTTAGGGGAGGGTTTGGCCGGCAGGGATGTTCTTGTCCCATCGCGCACTAGCGACTCCTGTGGCGGGCTGGGCGCAATGCRCGCTGACAYGGWCGCCAGGTGTACRGTGTTTTCTCCGACACATTGGTGCGGCTGGCTTCCGGGTTAAGCGGGCATTGTGTCAAGAAGCAGTGCGGCTTGGCTGGGTTGTGTTTCGGAGGACGCACGGCTCTCGAACTTCGCCTCTCCCGAGTTCRTAMGGGRGTTGCAGCGATGAGAAAAGACTGTAACCAACGGTGGAAAAAGTACCCAATTGTCATACTTGAGTAAAAGTATAGATACCTTAATAGAAAGTTACTCAAGTAAAAGTCACCCAGTAAAATACTACTTGAGTAAAAGTATCTGGTTGTAAATATACTTAAGTATCAAAAGTAAAAGTATAAATAATTTCAAATTCTTATATTAAGCAAACCAGACAGCACCATTCTCTTGTTTTTATTTTATTTACAGATAGCCAGCGGTGCACACTCAGACCTCATTTACAAAAGATGCATGTGTTTAGTGAGTCTGCAAGATCAGAGGCAGTAGGGATGACCGCGTGTTCTCTTGATAATTGGGTGAATTGGACAACTTTCCTGTCCTGCTAAGCATTCAACATGTAATGAGTACTGTTGGGTGTCAGGGAAAATGTAAGGAGTAAAAACTACATTATTTTCTTTTGGAATGTAGTGAAGTAAAAGTAGTCAAAAATATAAATAGTCAAGTACAGATTAGAGGTCGACCGATTAAATCGGAATGGCCGATTAATTAGGGACGATTTCAAGTTTTCATAACAATTGGAAATCGGTATTTTTGGACACCGATTTGGCTTTATTATTTTTTTTTACACCTTTATTTAACCTTTATTTAACGAGGCAAGTCAGTTAAGAACACATTCTTGTTTTCAATGACGGCCTAGGAACGGTGGGTTAACTGCCTCGTTCAGGGGCAGAACGACAGATTTTTACCTTGTCAGCTCGGGGGATTCAATCTTGCAACCTTACAGTTAACTAGTCCAACGCTCTACTGCCTGTTACCGAATGCAGTAGAACCAAGGTAAGTTGCTAGACTAGCATTAAACTTCTTATAAAAACAATCATCAAATCACTAGTTAACCAAGATGGTTGATGATATTTACTTTTCTAGCTGTCCTCGTTGCATTAATCGATCCTGCGTTATCGTTGCTCCAATGTTACCTAAACCATAAACATCAATCCTTTCTTAATAATCAAACACTAAGTAATAATTTTTAAACCTGCATATTTAGCTAAAAAAATCCAGGTTAGCAGGCAATATTAACCAGGTGAAATTGTGTCACTTCTCTTACGTTCATTGCACGCAGAGTCAGTGTATATGCAACTAATTTGCCAGAATTTTACGTAATTAAGACATAACATTGAAGGTTGTGCAATGTAACAGGAATATTTAGACTTATGGATGCCACCCGTTAGATAAAATACGGAACAGTTCCGTATTTCACTGAAAGCATAAACGTTTTGTTTTCGAGATAATAGTTTCCGGATTCGACCATATTAATGACCTAAGGCTCGTATTTCTGTGTGTTATTATGTTATAACTAAGTCTATGATTTGATAGAGCAGTCTGACTGAGCGGTGGTAGGCAGCAGCGGGCTCGTAAGCATTCATTCAAACAGCACTTTACTGCGTTTTGCCAGAAGCTCTTCGCTGTGCTTCAAGCCTATCCACTCCCGAGATTAGGCTGGTGTAACCGATGTGAACTGGCTAGCTAGTTAGCGGGGTGCGCGCTAATAGCGTTTCAAACGTCACTCGCTCTGAGAATTAGTAGTTATTCCCCTTGCTCTGCATGGGTAATGCTGCTTCGAGGGTGGCTGTTGTCGTTGTGTTCCTGGTTCGAGCCCAGGTAGGAGCGAGGAGAGGGATGGAAGCTATACTGTTACACTGGCAATACTAAAGTGCCTATTAGAACATCCAATAGTCAAAGGTTAATGAAATACAAATGGTATAGAGAGAAATGGTCCTATAATTCCTATAATAACTACAACCTAAAACTTCTTAACTGGGAATATTGAAGACTCTTTTTAAAAGGAACCACCAGCTTTCATATGTTCTCATGTTCTGAGCAAGGAACTTAAACGTTAGCTTTCTTACATGGCACATATTGCACTTTTACTTTCTTCTCCAACACTTTGTCTTTGCATTATTTGTTTTAACCAAATTGAACATGTTTCATTATTTATTTCAGGCTAAATTGATTTTATTGATGTATTATATTAAAGTTAAAATAAGTGTTCATTCAGTATTGTTGTAATTGTCATTATTAAAATAAATACATTTTTTTTTAAATTAAAAACGGCCGATTATTCGGCATCGGCTTTTTTTGGTCATCAATAATTGACCAATACCATAATTGGTATGGTTAAAAACAATTACAATATAGACAATCATTGAGCAGTGAGCACACGCAGAGCAACATTGGACAAGCAAGACGTAGCATACAGACAGAGCAACATTGGACAAGCAAGACGTAGCATACAGACAGAGCAACATAGGACAAGCAAGACGTAGCATACAGACAGAGCAACATAGAAAGCGACTAGCAACAGACCAAGAGGCAAATAGGACATAAGCAAGCGGTAAGCATACAGAACATCAGACGCAATCATAAGGACAAGCTAGACGTAGCTACAGACAGCATGCAACATAGGAAGCCTAGCAAGACGTAGATACAGACAAGGAGCAATAGTAGACAAGCAACGACGTAGCCGGAACAGACAGAGGCAACATAGGACAAGCAACACGTAGCATACAACAGAAGCGCAACAATTCAGGAAAAGCAAGAAACCGTGCCGTAGCATACAGAACAGAGCAACATAGGAGGAACCAGCAAACCATAGGAACAGCACAAAATGACGAGTGGAGGGGGAAGCCGGCTAGGCCATTTAAGGATCTTGAATACAAGAAACATGCGTCCGGTGTAGTTGCACAGACTTTTTTTTTTCCCACAAGCTCAGGAGCTCACAGGCTTTCCCTTCTGAGGATGTAACAGTGATGATGGGCTACTGGGCTCCCTCCTACCACAAGTGCAACTCCTTGATTTTGAGAGCTGTTTGTAGACAGACTGCATAAGGTTCTTAAATTGGTGTAGAAATACAGGCAACTTGGGCCAAACTAGTTTACAGCAAGTATGTTAGTGAGGGAGTAATTCATGGCACTAGATTTGGAAGTACAAGTTTTGCATTAACCACCGTTCTCTCCTCCCAACACTACCCGCCCACAACTGGCACTAACCCCTCTCCCAACACTAACCCTTCTCAACATAACTCTGCCTCCCACTAGTCGTAACCCCCGTCTCTCAACACACCCTTCTCCACACACTTACCCTGCCTCCAACGAGCTAACCGCCTGCTCCAACACTAACCCTGGCCTCCAACTGGCCATAACCCCTCCTCCACACTACCTGCCTCCGCAACACTAACCCTGCCCCCAACACAAACCCTGCTCCCAACACTAACCCTGCTCCCAACACTAACGCTGCCCCCAACACTACCCTGCCTTCTCCAACACTAACCTGCGGCCCTTCGCAACACTAACGTCCTGCCGGTCCCAAACACTACGCCTGCCTCAACTGGCACTAACCTGTCTCCCAATGCTAACTGCCTCCCAATGGCATAACCTCCTCCCAAATAACCTGCCTCCCAACACTAACCCTTGCTCCCAACTTAACCCTGCCTCCACCTAACCCTGCTTCCCAACATGAGACCCTTGCCAACCTACCTCTGCCTCCAACACTAACCCTGCCTCCAACACTAACCTGCTCCAACTGCACTCACCCTGCCCTCCAACCTAACGCCTGTGCCTCCGCAAATGGCACTAACCCTGCTCCCAACGCTT
>NW_019943309.1:71525-88479 GCF_002910315.2 Salvelinus sp. IW2-2015
AGCATACAGACAGAGCAACATAGGACAAGCAAGACGTAGCATACAGACAGAGCAACATAGGACAAGCAAGACGTAGCATACAGACAGAGCAACATTGGACAAGCAAGACGTAGCATACAGACAGAGCAACATAGGACAAGCAAACATAGGACAAGCAACAAAAATACTGAGTGGAGGGGGAGCCAGGCCATTTAGGATCTTGAATACAAGACATGCGTCGGTGTATTGCACAAGATTTTCCCAACTCAGGAGCTCATGCTTTCTGAGGATGTAACAGTGATGATGGCTACTGGGCTTCCTACCAAGCACTTTGAGAGCCTGTTTGTAGACAGACTGAATAGGTTTTAATGGTGTACAGCAAGCTTGGGCCCAACTAGTTAAGCAGTATGTTAAGTGAGGGAGTATCATAGATTTGAAGTACAGTTTTGCTACCTCTGTAGTCAAACAGTTTTGTATAAATCGGAAATTAGCTAGGTTGAATTTGGTTATCTGAATTACCTTTTTCACATGCTTTTTAAAAGAGAGGTTGGAATCAAGTATGATGCCAAGGTACTTAAAATCAGATACCACCTGGATCTTCTCCCCTGACACACAGACATCTGGCTCAGTAGCATCAGATACCAGCTGGAGCTTCTCCCCTGACACACAGACATCTGGCTCAGTAGCATCAGATACCAGCTGGATCTTCTCCCCTGACACACAGACATCTGGCTCAGTAGCATCAGATACCAGCTGGAGCTTCTCCTCTGACACACAGACATCTGGCTCAGTAGCATCTGTTGCCCTCTTTGTGAAGAACATGCAAACTGTTTTTTTCACATTCAGATGCAAACACGAGTCACTGAGCCACTTTGTAACCTGGACCATTACATAGTGAGTCACTGAGTCACTTTGTAACCTGGACATTACAGTAGTGAGTCACTGAGCCACTTTGTATACCTGGAACGCATTACAGTAGTGAGTCACTGACCACTTTGTAACCTGGACCATTACGTAGTGAGTCATGAGCCACTTTGTAACCTGGACCATTACAGTAGTGAGTCATGAGCACTTTGTAACCTGGACCATTACAGTAGTGAGTCACTGAGTCACTTTGTAACCTGGACCATTACAGTAGTGAGTCACTGAGTATTGTAACCTGGACCATTACAGTAGTGAGTCACTGAGCCACTTTGTAACCTGGACCATTACAGTAGTGAGTCACTGAGCCACTTTGTAACCTGGACCATTACAGTAGTGAGTCTGAGCCACTTTGTAACCTGGACATTACAGTAGTGAGTCACTGAGCACTTGTAACTGGACCATTACAGTAGTGAGTCACTGAGCCATTTGTAACCTGGAATTACAGTAGTGAGTCACTGAGCCACTTTGTAACCTGGACCATTACAGTAGTGAGTCACTGAGTCACTTGTAACCTGGACCATTACAGTAGTGAGTCACTGAGCACTTTGTAACCTGGACCATTACAGTAGTGAGTCACTGAGCCACTTTGTAACCTGGACCATTACAGTAGTGAGTCACTGAGCCACTTTGTAACCTGGACCATTACAGTAAGTGAGTCACTTTGTAACCTGGACCATTACAGTAGTGAGTCACTGAGCCACTTTGTAACCTGGACCATTACAGTAGTGAGTCACTGAGCCACTTTGTAACTGGACCATTACAGTAGTGAGTCACTGAGCCACTTTGTAACCTGGACCATTACAGTAGTGAGTCCACTTTTAACCTGGACCATTACAGTAGTGAGTCACTGAGCACTTTGTAACCTGACCATTACAGTAGTGAGTCACTGAGCCACTTGGTAACCTGGACATTACAGTAGTGAGTCCTGGAGCGCACTTTGTAACCTGGACCATTACAGTAGTGAGTTCTTGTGCAGCTTGTTGTTTGCTCTTTGCTCATATATCACTGTATCATCTGCATACATTTGAACTTCAGACCCAGTACAGACAGAAGGCAGATCATTAATGTACAGGCTGAACAGGAGGGGCCCCAGTATTGACCCTTGGGGCACGCCCACATCATAGCTRAGAGTGGGCGACAGCTCATTGCTCACTCTGACACACTGAGTTCTGCCTTCAAGGTATGATTTCATCCATCTCAAGGCATCGGGGGAAAGTTGAACTTGGACAATTTTGAAATGAGAATCTCATGGTTAACAGTATCAAAAGCTTGTCACCAATCAAGTAATACTTTAAAGTATTTTTTACTTAAGTACTTGACTCCACTGACTGTAACTACCAATTGGATACCACGAAATTGGGGAGAAAAAGGGGTTTAAAAAAAAAATATATATATATATATATATATATAAAAAATACCTTCACCTTCAAAGGGATATTCAATGTCTGCTTTTTTATTTTTACCCATCTACCAATAGGTGCTCTTCTTCGCGAGGCATTGGAAAAACCTCCCTGGTCTTTGTGGTTGAATCTGTGTATGAAAATCATTGCTGGACAGAAGGACCTTACATATAATTGTTATGTGTGGGGTACTGAGATGAGGTAGTCATTCAAAAATCATGTTATACACTATTATTGCACACAGAGTGAGTCCATGCAACTTATTATGTGACGTGTTCAGCACATTTTTACTCCTGAATTTATTTAGGTCATAACCAAAGGATTGAATAGTTATTTACTCAAGACATTTCAGCTTTCCATTTTTAATTCATTTGTAAACATTTCYAAAAACATAATTCCACTTTGACATTATGAGGTTAGTGTGTTTAAACCAGTAACACAACATCTCAATTTAATAAATGTTAAATTCAGGCTGTAACACAACAAAATKTGGAAAAAGTCAAGGGGTGTGAATACTCTCTGAAGTATGTGATGACATTGACCTTCCACCTTTGAGGGCCGAGGATGAGAGATGACCAACATAGGCCAGTAGTGGCTTGAGTCATGCGTAATTGCGCAACTGGGTCAAATAGACACCTAGATGGACTAAATCTGGGACATTCAGATAACTGACTAAATAAATAAGACATTACATTGTAATTGCATAATCAAATAGTTATATTAGCAATTACTTTTTAACTTATTGGACGTTAGACTACATAACATACCTGGTTTCCGAAGACCCCGATGGAGCAAGCGGTGGACACTTCCTCCGATCCGAACCACACCGAGGCGATCTTCGACGGCATCCCGAGGATAAATACTTGCGCAAGGGAGCAACAGAACTGTCCGAGCATAGTCACCGCAAACAGATCAGGTCTCACGCTTGTCACCTTGATCCAAGTCCCCGCGCAATTCATGGCCGTAGCCACCAGCGCAATAATACGGAGACCCTTCTTATCCAGTAGCCAGGTGACTGGGAATATGAAGGGAATGTAAGTCAACATGTATATCATAGACATCCAATCTATGGTGAAAGATTCGACCCCGTAGAACCTCATGAAAATGTTGTTGATAATTCCGTACTGGATCCATTGRAACGAGTTACAGAGAGAATACGAGCTGAACAGCAACACGATGAACCATCGTCGTTTGTATAGTTTGATGGTTTGAGTTGTATCGTCGCCGTTCCGGTTGAGTTGTATATTGTTCTCCGGGCGCACCTCCTCGCTGTCTCCGGCAGACAAAATTTTATTTTTTTCCAAATCCGACACATTTTCATTGTCGTTGATTTCGCCGTCAACCAAGGAGGGTTTTCCGTTGCTCATATTGTAGCTTACGTTTATTCAACGACGTGCTGGTGAATACAATACAGACACGTATTTCTGTTACATTTTAGTGAGAGTTCAGAGTAGCCCGACTAACGTTATCTATGACAGCTCCAAGATAGTTTGAAACTATCGTTTTGGTACATTTAAGCCAAGCTTCTATTTATTATGCCACGTTAGTACATAGTCGTTTAAAGAAAATACATTCCCTGAGATAAAAAAATGAAGTTATTAGAGAAACCAGGAAATTATTCGACGTTCGTGCAAAGGATTTTAAGACACCCCAGTCAAGCCTAGCTACATTACAAGTTAGCCTCACTTCCTTCACTTCCTAGTGTGTTGGAGTTGACAAAACAGTAGCCTACTTTCACAAGCAGTTTGAACTCAGTATACAAAACTATTTAGCCCTAAAAAATGTCTCAACATAACGTATGACGCGCGAAGTATCAAATGTCCAATGTAAACGCCGGTTTTACGTCACCACGTGGTACCAACCAGTGACCCCCACACATTGACCCCTCACCGTGGTCGGTGTTGAAATGTGGCACTGATGTCCCCGGGTGTGGACATCAACCCAACAACCGACTGCTGTGGTCCCCCGCCCTCAGATATACATAGAAAAATAGCATTTTTGGCATTGATAGTTCAATAATTTAGTCTGTTAATGCAAAATGCTATTTTTGTTGTTGGTGGCATAAGTTACACAACACACTATCCACTGACCCAGGAATATAATATGGATCTGGAATTACAATACAATTGATCGTGTTAGTTTCATGAGTCGACTCGTACGTACAGCACACACGTGGTATACACGTCCGACGAAAATGCTTACTTCCAGGTTCCTTCTCGACAGATGCAAACAACAAAACATTTAACATGAAAATGTAAGCAAGCCTTGGCCTAAAAACATGAGGCTCATCTCAACGTCACTATTTGCATTTGCATTGTAACTTTACTTCTAAATGTACAGTAAGACAACACACATATATATAGATATATATATTTTTTTTAAGTTTCAATACAACAGAAAATATTTAAAAAGTACAATCACTACTTATGGTAAACTAAAGACAGTGTAAGTCCTCCTGTCTCAGTGCAATCAGATAAACATTCCTATTGTAGCATACAATGCTTTACTGTACCTTACCTTTACTTATGGGTACACAGCGCCACCTAGCGACCATATAGATGAACAATCGAGTACCTTACAAATACACAGCGCCACCTAGTGACCACATAGATTGACAATAGAGACAATGCTTTACCGTTACTTTACCGTTACTTATAGGTACACAGCGCCACCTAACGATCATACAGATTAACGTGATGATTTCGTTATCAAAGTGATTGTCTGGTTGTCAGATAGCACTTACATGATGCAGATAATACATTTGTTGGTATCAAAATAGAAAAGCAGCATTGTTTGTTTTGACAATAAAATTTTCAACATCATTGGAGTCATTAAAGCACAATTTGATCAAATGCCCTTCTACCTCCATCACAAATAACCTGTTGTTATCATCTACGATGTGGGATTGTATCCTGAGTATTTCAAGTAAAACAATTGCACTATTACATTTTTTTTTGTTTTGGCCAATAAACACTAAAATAACAAAACTGTTGAAAAAAAAAAGTAGGACCAGTGATACACTTCAGCGTTACTTCGAATATTTAAAAAGGTCAAATTTACAACTGACACAAGAGCAATGCATACAAACACTGTAACCTCCAAGATTGAAGGGATCAAATGTTATATACAAAAGAATAAAATAAAAAATAAAAAAAACTTTTTAAAAAACATATAAAACAATCCTTTTTATCATTCATCATTGTATGAATAGAGGACAAGAAACATTTCCACAAAATGGTGTTCTGGTATTGCGATCATGTTGGGTTTTCTGTCCTATAGTTAGACATGGACTATTTGCATTGTCCATACATTGATTGACTCTATAGTCACGTCGTAGAGATGGGTTCGGAAGTCATTTTACTCTACCCATTCTGTTCAAGTGGCTCTATATAGTACACGACTTTTTGACACATAGGGCTCTGGTTAAAAGTAGTGCACTACTAAGTAAATAGGGTGCCATAGTGTACCAAGGTCACTAAACGTCTCCAGCTTCTCTCCAGTCCCCCTTGTTGGTCTGTGGTGATCAGTGCTGGTAGTGAGACACAGCAATACTGTGCTGCTGGTGAAAGGCACTGCTCCCGTGGTGGTGGGGGGAGACGGAGTGATGATGCGGGGAGTACAGGAGGCCATGGGTCGTCTGAGGGGCCAGGCCGGTGCAGAGAGGCTCATGGGTAGTCAGGACGGAGGAGAGATACTTGGCCTCTTCTGTTAGTCTCTTCACCTCCTTCCTCAGAGCTGCGTTCTCCTTCTCTAGGTTCTCACTCTCCTGAAACCACAGAAACCAATCAATCAATCAAATGTATGTATAAATGCTGCTTTACATCACCAGGTATCAAAAGTGCTTTACAGTAACCCAGCCTGCCTTACAGTAACCCAGCCAGCTTTACAGTAACCCAGCCTGCTTTACAGTATCCCAGCCAGCTTTACAGTAACCCAGACAGCTTTAAAGTAACTAAGCCTGCTTTAAAGTAACCCAGCCTGCTTTACAGTAACCCAGCCTGCTTTACAGTAACCCAGCCAGCTTTACAGTAACTCAGCCTGCTTTACAGTAACCGCCAGCCAGCTTTAAAAGTAACTAGCCTGCTTTAAAGTACCAGCCTGCTTTAACAGTAACCCAGCCTGCTTTACAGTAACCAAGCCAGCCTTTTACAGTAACCGCAGGCCAGCTTTACAGTAACCAGCTGCTTTAAAGTAACTCAGCCTGCTTAAGTAACCCAGCCTGCTTTACAGTACCAGCCTGTTACAGTAACTCAGCCAGCTTTACAGTAACCCAGCCAGCTTTACAGTAACCCAGACGCTTTAAAGTAACTCAGCCTGCCTTTACAGTAACTCAGCCAGCTTTACAGTAACCCAGCCAGCTTTACAGTAACCCAGCCTGCTTTAAAGTCTCAGCCTGCTTTACAACAGCTAAGAACGCTTTACATAAACCCAGCCCAAGCCCCCCCCCCCTTTTTACAAAAAAAGTTAAAACCAGCCTGCTTTACAGTAAGTCACCTCCAAAAATATAAGATCAAGAAACATGTTTTATTGTATATATATATATATATATTTTTTTTTTTACATGTATTTAATCCCTTATTTTTGGAACTAAACAGTCAGAGGGGTGTTCTAGTAAGCTATATATAATGGTTTTAAGAAGGTCATACCAAGGATAATTTTGCTATTTGATTTCGAATTTTAAGACTCTTGGAAGTATCCCCCAAAAAATATAGAAAAAATTATTTGATCAAAAATGTTATTTGGCTTCTTTTTTTTTTCAGGGAACAGTATCCATATATTTTTCCATTCATTTTTTTCTACTGGTACCAGGGGACCTTCAGACGAGTCTGGTGAGGCCTGTGGATGTCTTAGAGAAAAACCAACATGTACGTGTTCCTGAGAGCCTCACCTTTCCACAGAGGGGTCATATGAGTGTGTAGCTCAAACTGTTGGGATGCTACAGACAGAAGTTGGCAGATTGGCTGTACCGACTTCAGACGGGACCCAAGACGCCGTAGAGCAAAACAGAGAACACCATTGTGTTGGTGAGAGTCTCATCTTTCCATTCGAAACGCTTCATTACGATTTTGTGAGAAGACCGATTTTCTGGATGTCTCAAACACCTCTCTATCTCTGTCACCTTTCACTGCAGATGCTGAAGTGTTACATCGGCGGATGTGGTGGAATGATACTAATCCAATAGAAACTGACATCTCTAGCTTAAACTGATAGATTTCTATGGGGATTTTTGTATTATGCTAATCAGATTTCCGTGGGGGCACGGACATCGACCTTCGTCTTTTTTTTTTATACAACCGAGGCATCATCAGTCTGTTCTGTAACTTCAAAGAAAATGAATCCCCCTTGACAATTTCATTAATTTGTCAACAAATGGTCTTCCAATTTTTTTTTGGGGGGGGGGGCGCAGAAATGGCATTTCAGTGTCAACGACCTGGAAACCTAGGATGTGGGTGGTGGTGGTTGGTAGATCCAGTCTATGTGATTACATTATCTGTAAACCATCCCACCTGGTCTAGTTCTGTGAGCCTTATCCATGTGTTGGCCCAGCCCAGGCCTCACTAGAGCATGATGGGGGACGGACCAGTATTGGCTCAGCCCAGGCCTCACTAGAGCATGATGGGGGACAGACCAGTATTGGCTCAGCCCAGGCCTTACTAGAGCATGATGGGGGACGGACCAGTATTGGCTCAGCCCAGGCCTCACTAGAGCATGATGGGGGACACACCAGTATTGGCTCAGCCCAGGCCTCACTAGAGCATGATGGGGGACAGACCAAGTATTGGCTCAGCCCAGGCCCACTAGAGCATGATGGGGACAGACCCAGTATTTGGCCCAGCCCAGGCCTCACTAGAGCATGATGGGGGACACGACCAGTATTGGCTCACCCAGGCCTTCACTAGAGCATGATGGGGGACAGACCAGTATTGGCTCAGCCCAGGCCTCACTAGAGCATGATGGGGGACACACCAGTATTGGCTCAGCCCAGGCCTCTACTAGAGCATGATGGGGGACCAGACCAGTATTGGCTCAGCCCAGGCCTCACTAGAGCATGAATGGGGGACAACCAGTATTGGCTCAGCCCAGGCCTCACTAGAGCATGATGGGGGACAGACCAGTATTGGCTCAGCCCAGGCCTCACTAGAGCATGATGGGGGACAGACCAGTATTGGCTCAGCCCAGGCCTTACTAAGAGCATGATGGGGGACAGACCAGTATTGGCTCAGCCCAGGCCTTACTAGAGCATGATGGGGGACAGACCAGTATTGGCTCAGCCCAGGCCTTACTAGAGCATGATGGGGGACAGACCAGTATTGGCCCAGCCCAGGCTTCACTAGAGCATGAGGGGCCAGTATTGGCCCAGCGTATTCTGTGGTTGTATGGTTTCTTCAACTCGCTTGATAAACAAGAAGTAGAATTTTCCCTGACTGTGACACGTTTCCTGTTTCCTGAGTAGAAGTCATTCAGAAGACTCTCTCTCGCTCTCTCTCTCTTCTGTGTAAATTAGGTATAGTAGAAAGCCGTGGGCAGGAGAGGGGAGAGAACGGCTGTCACTTCTGGTAAAGGACCCGTGTCAGTGGGTTGTTACCCTAAGTGACGTGAGCACTGGGGTTTACCCAGGCCTGTCTCTGACAGTAATACTACACAGTCTAACACTCTCTATCTTCCCATCTCTAACCCTGGCCCTCTCTCAACCTTTTAGAGGAACAAATAAGTGGAGCATTTCTGTCTAACCTGTTTAGCTTCCTACGCCTCTGGGAGTAAAAGGCCATCATCACCCACGAACACGCAAAGCTCAGCTGGCCCTGTGCAGGCCCCACACTGTAATGGAACATCTACAAACATACATGAGGACCTCAGAGCAACAACAACAACAAAAACAAAACAAAATTTTTTTTTATTTTAAATAGTTGTAGATTAATGTTATTGTCTTTCTAAACCACTGGAGAGAAGAAGAAAAACTATATCCCACCTGCGTTTTATTAAATGACAGACATATTTTCTCGAGCGTTAGAGTTGAACGGGTGTCTCCTATCGACTCTAAATGCATTGATTTTGACGTGACACCGTAGACCTTATGAAGACAGTGTCCCCAGATGAACTGCACGGTATCCCATTGATAATCTCTCCTCTCTTCAGCAACACCGACCGCTAACGCTACATTTATTTGTAGCTTCTACAAACGGAAATAGGTGTTCTCTACTAGACTGTACCAAGCGACAGTAGTGAAAGGCAGTGACTAAAACCTCCACTCTGCAGCCAGCCAGTCGATCAACAGAAAGAGACGTTGAAATGAAAGTGACTGTGCTTTTTCACTTTGACTATACCTCAAGTACCTCCAGTCACGTGCCGTATCGCTACTGCTACTCTGGTACAGAGAACTACTAGAGTAGAGCGGTATTGCTAACAGCCTACCAGTCTACCAGCCTACCAGCCTACCAGCCTACCAGTCTACCAGTCTACCAGTCTACCAGTCTACCAGCCTACCAGCCTACCACTACAGAGAACTACTAGAGTAGAGCGGTATTGCTACCAGCCTACCAGCCTACCAGTCTACCAGCCTACCAGCTTACCAGCCTACCAGCCTACCAGCCTATCAGTCTACCAGCCTATCAGCCTATCAGGTCTCCTTCTAAATGCTGGTCCAGTTCTGATGATCCTTCTATAGCTGGGGTCCAGATCTGATGAACTCCTCTTATAGCCTGGGTCCGATCTGCTGTCTCTCTTCTATGCCTGGTCTCAGATTCTGTTGTCTCCTTCTAAAGCTCTGGTCCTATCTGATGATCCTTCTCTATAGCCTGGTCCAATCTGATGACTCCTTCTTAGCCTGGTCCCGATCTGCTGTCTCCTTCTATAAGCCTGGTCAGATCGGTTGTTTCTTCTATACAGTCCTGGTCCAGATCTGTATGTCCTTCTATAGCTGGTCCAGAGTTCTGATGACTCCTTCTATATGCCTGGTCCAGATCTGTTGTCTCCTTCTATAGCCTGGTCCCAGCTCTGTATGTCTCCTTCTATAGCCGGCCCAGTTCTGTTGTCTCTTCATAGCCTGGTCCAGTTCGTTGTCTCCTCTATAGCCTGGTCCAGATCTGTCGTCTCCCTGTCTATAACTGGTCAGATCTGCATGATCCTTCTATGCTGGTCCAGATCTGATGACTCCTCTATAGCCTGGTCCCATGACTGTTCTGTCTCCTTCTATGCTGGTCGCCAGATCTGTTGTCTCCTTATAGCTGGTCTCAGATCTGTTGTCTCTCTCTATGCCTGGTCCCAGATCTGATATCTTAAGCTGGTCCAGATATGTTGTCTCTTCTATATGCCTGGTCCCAGTTCTGTTGTCTCCTTCTAGTAGCTGGTTCCCAGATCTGTTGTTTCCTTCATAGCCTGGTCCCAGATCGTTGTCCTTCTATAGCTGGTCCAGATCTGTTTGTCTCTTCTATAGCCTGTCTCCAGATCTGTTGTCTCCTTCTATAGCCCTGGTCAGTTCTGTTGTTCTTCTACTAGCCTGGTCCCAGATCTGTTGCTGCTTCTATATGCCTGGTCCAGTTCGTTGTCTCCTTCTATAGCTGTCCCAGATCTGAGACTCCTTCTATAGCTGGTCCCAGATTGTTGTCTCCTCTATTCTGGTCCCAGATCTTGTTGTCTCTTCTTAGCCTGGTCCCAGTTCTGTTGTACTCCTTCTATAGCCTGGTCGCAGATCTGTTTTCTCTTCTATATGCCTGGTCTGATCTGTTGTCTCCTTCTAAAGCCTGTCCCGTTCTGATGATCTTGCTATAGCCTGGGGGGTTTTTCCCCCCCCCCCCCCCCCAGTCTATGACTCCTTCTATACGCCTGGTGCCCCCAGAAATTTTCCCCCTGGCTTTGTTCCCCCTTCCCCTCCCTATATGTCTGGTCAGATCGTGTTTCTCCCTTTATTTAGCCTGGTCCCAGTCTGTTGTCTCCTTCTATAGCCTGGTGACTGTTGTCTCCTTCTATAGCTGGTCCAGAATCTGTTGTTCCTTCACATAAAGCTGGTCCCAGTTCTGATGAATCCTTCTATAGCCTGGTCCAGATTCTGATGCTCCTTCTATGCGCTGGTCCCAGATCTGCTGTCCTCCTTCTATGCTTGTGCCAGATCTGATGAATCCTCTATGCCTGGTCCCAGATGTTGTCTCTTCTATAGCTGGTCCAGATCTCTGTCTCCTCTTATAGCTGGTCCAGATCTTTGTCTCCTTCTAAGCTGGTCATGTTCTGATGACTCCTTTATTAGCCTGGTCCAAGATTGTTGCGTCTCCTTCTATAGCCTGGTCCAATCTGAGACTCCTTCTATAGCCTGGTCAGATTTGTTGTCTCTCTATAGCTGGTCCCAGTTCTGAGATCCTTTCTATAGCTGGTCCCAGCCTGTTGTTCCTCTTAGCCTGGGTCCCATATCTGTTGTCTTCCTTCTGTAGTCTGGTCCAGATCTGTTTCTCCTCTATATGCCTGGTCTTCTGATGACTCCTCTATAGCCTGGTCAGTTCTGATGACTCCTTTCTATAGCTGGTTCCCAGATCTGTTGTTCCTGTCTTAGCCTGGTCCAGATCTGATGACTCCTCATAGCCTGGTCCAGATCTGTTGTCTCTTCTATAGCCTGGTCAGATCTGTTGTCTCCTTCTAAGCCTGGTCCAGATCTGTTGTCTCTCTATAGCCTGGTCCAGTTTCTGTTGTCTCCTTCTATAGGCCTGGTCCAGATCTGTTGTCTCCTTATAGGCCCTGGTCAGTTCTGTTTCTCCTTCTATAGGGTCCCAGATCTGATGACTCCTTCTTAGCTCTGGTCCGCAGATCTGTTGTCTCCTTCTATATTCCTGGTCCCAGATTGTTGTCTCCTTCTATAGCCTGGTCCAGTTCTGGTTGTCTCCTTCTAATAGCCTGGTCCGCAGTCTGTTGTCTTCCTTCTATACGCCTGGTCCCAGATTGTTGTCTCCTTCTAAAGCTGGTCCCAGTTCCTGATGACTCCTTCTATAGCCTGGTCCAGATCTGATGACCCTTCTAATAGCCTGGTCCAGATCTGCTGTCTCCTTCTTATAGCCTGTCAGATCTTTGTTTCCTCTATAGCCTGTCCCAGTTCCTGTTGTGCTCCTTTATAAGGCCTGGTCCAATTGCTTGTTCCTTCTATAGCTGTCCAGATTGTGTTTCATCCTTCTGAAAGCCTGGTCCCAGTTCTGACTGACTCCTTCTATAGCTGGTCCAGATCTGATGATCTCCTTCTATAGCCTGGTCCCAGATCTGCTGTTCGCTGTCTATAGCCTGGTCAGATCTGTTTCTCCTTCTAAGCCTGGTCCCAGGAGTCGGATGATCCTTCTGATAGCCTGTCCCAGAGTTCTTGATGACTCTTCTATGCTGGTCCAGATCTGCTGTTCTCTTCTATAGCCTGGTCCCGATGGTTGCTCTTCTATAGCCTGGTCCAGAGTCTGTTGTCTCCTTCTATAGCCTGGTCCAGATTGATGACTCCTCTATTATGCCTGGTCTCCCGATCTGTTGTCTTCATACGCTGGTCAGATCTGTTGTCTCCTTCTTATAGCTGGTCAGTTTTGTTGTCTCCTTCTATAGCCCTGGTGCCCAGTTCTGTTGTCTCCTTCTATAGCCTGGTCCCAGATCTGTCGTCTCTCTATAACCTGGTCCAGATCTGAATGACTCCTTCTATAGCCTGGTCTCCAGATTGATGACTTCCTTCGTATAGCCTGGTCAGATCTGTTGTCTCCTCCGTTCTATAGCTGGTCCCAGATTCTGTTTGTCTCCTGCTATCAGCCTGGTTCCCAGAGTCTGTTGTCTCCTTCCTATAGCCCTGGTCCCAGATCTGTGATCTGTCTATAAGCCTGTCCCAGAATGTGTATGTTCTCCCTTCTATAGCCTGGTCCCAGTTCTGGTTGTCTTCCTTCTATAGCCTGTCCCACTCTTGTTGTCTCCTTCTATGCCCTGGTCCCAGTTCTGAATGACTCCTTCATAGCTCTGGTCAGATCTGTTGTCTCCTTCTATAGCTGGTCCCAGGTCTTGTGTGCTCTTGTCAACTCGTATTAGGTCTTGACAACACAAACATTATTGACATTTCTCATAAGGAGTTGTAAGAGAGCGAAACAGGCTTAGTACCCAGGCCTACCAAAACCCTCCTTACCCTCTGTCTCCTAGCCAACATGTTCACGCATAAGGACTGCAGGAAAGCTTCACAGTGAGAGGCAGCTGGAAGCATGGGTGGTGGTGAAGCAGCAGGTGATCCACAAATGTGGAGGAGCTGGTGACCTTGTGTCGAGCCCTGCCTGTCACAGAGGCGCACCCTAAGAAGGCCCTGCTCACAATTCCTGGTTCACTGTGAGAGACAGTCTCATGATCTCCAGAACCGCATCACCAGTGTCGACGATCTTCGAGTGGACAGGTCACAGCTTTGCTCATATTGAATACCTGGCCTCTATGTAGATTAGTCCAGCATTTTTTTGTGCGTCTACGATCAGAATAACTCCCTATTTTTAGGTCAAATATATTCTAGATTCAGGCTAGGACTGTCTGACATGTTTTGTCAATTTTCTGAATTTGAGAATGAAATGTTCGATCATTTGGGTAACCTTTCCAGAGCTGCGCAAGAGTTACCTATCATGAAAGCAACTTAATTTTTGTGCTAGTCGAACCAATAAACAGATCTCATAGTCAACATTTTGTACTTTTTATTTAAAAAGATTGTCAATTGGTTCTGTTGGGGTTTAGGCAGCTTCAATATGTCTGCTACTTGACAGCACTCTCTGTGTTACGTGGTCCATGCCCAGGCTTCTTCGTGATGGCTATGAGTACGTGGGCTGTTCTCCTCAGCTGTCATCACACCGCTCACCTGACGCGATGCTGGTGACCCTCACCGGGGCCTTGAGCCTCCCATCTGGGGGGCGCGCCCGCGGACCTCTGGAACAGGCAAAGACAGAGACGGTTCAAGGACTGGCCCAAGGTAGAGGACGTGGCCAAGGTAAGGACCTGGAAAGGTCAGGACCTGTCACTGAGATAAGAGAAACCTGTGAAGTAAGTAAGTTAGTCGTGTGTGGACCTAAAATGCGTAGTAAAAAAGAGAATGTCCACACTCTGGGTAAACAAACCACTGTCCGCTGAATCCTTGTACTCTGTATTTAAGCTGATACTGTAAAATTTTACAGGCAAGTAAAACATGTTGATGTTGTTTCTTGCAGGCGCTTGGAAAGTTCTGTTAGTACTGAACTGCTCTGACAGTCTAGACTAAAGGTAGTCATGGGGACATTTCTATGTCTCGATATAACTTTATTAGCTATTTACTTTTGATGCAATTGAAATATGTTTTGTTTAAGCTCATTGCATCAGTTGTAGAAAATGCATGATAGTGGAGGTGAAGGTATGTATACATTTTCTGTATACTGTGGAGTTTAATTGCACAAATGTAGAATCAATAAAGTAGTCTGTAATTTATCTCATAAGTTTCTCTCTCTGTAGCATTCCTTAACAGATGATGGGAAGGCTGTTCTCTGCTGGTTGCAGTCTGGTTCTGTTGTTGTTTGATGAGTTTAACCGTCATCAACGTAGAGTGTTTCAGTCATCGTGTCAGCTTCAGTCCATTAAGGCTGATGCATAGTCACAGTTTACGGTATGCTGCTGGACTTACTGTATGCTTAGAGCGAATTTGTATTTTATGGCTTGAAGTTTTTTCATTTTACATTGCGTTTAGACTGACAGGTGATATAGTTTAGGTTATTCAGTCAAATGTAATTCGAATATTTACTGTTTTTACCAAAGGTTTATGTTCGAGGAAAGAGATATCCGACTGAACGCTGATGTGGATTCTTACATCACATGAATCAGGGTAACGTATCTGTCACTGTTTAGGTTTAAGTTATACCTTTAATAACTTTTTATAAGCGTAAACCTGCATCAAGGCAAAGGTGTGGCTACTTTGAAGAATCTCAATATAATAATATATTTTGATTGTTACACTTTTTTGGTTAAATACATGATTCCATGTGGTTATTTCATAGTTTTGATGTCTTAAACATCTTCTAACATGTAGAAAGATTAGTAAGATAAAGAAATCCTGAATGAGTAGGTGTGTCCAAACTTTTGACTGGTACTGCATACATACCACACATACAACACATTATAAATACATACAGATACACAATACATACATACATATCATAGCATATACATACATATATATATAATCTTAAATATATATATTTTCTTTGATTACCTCAACTACCACCCTAACCTGGGCAACACTAGTGAACACAATGCTTAGGCTGTATTCCAGTTCATACATACTATCGTACAATTTTTGTCACAGTCTATTTTACAATAGTTCTATTTTGTTTGCTTTTACTCCTGTCTTTCCTCTACCCTCAACCATCATTTTTTGTCCATATCCGGCTTGATTTCTCATTTGCCATGTCCTTTCAATGTTGACTCTCTTCTTTCAGTTGCAAAGGTCGAGTGGACTCGACAAACCTAAGTCCTGTCGGCCTGTCTTCTATGATGGTACTGATTTTGAACCTGGCTTGCTGGATCATGGTTGTTCTCTGAGGGCTTCAAATGCCAATCACTGTCAGAAAGATGCGTCAACATCTAGCCAGCTCGCAGAAGCCAGCTGTCGTCAGCAGGTGGACGTTAATAGACTGCTTTAAGAAAAAAGGTGGTATCTAGAACTTATAAGGGTTCTTGCGTCCCATATGGAGAACGCTTTGATAACTCTTTTTTGTTTGCAGGTAGAATCCTTTAGAGGTTCTAGCCTGAACAAAAGCTCTCTCTACAGGGACAGTCAAGAACACTTTTGGAAACCATTTTTCTGAAGAGTACATTACAGAACATTTCAGTTAAAACGTTGAAACAAACGTTGACATTTCAGTTAAATATAAGATACACATACTGTATACTGTCATATGGGTGTGAATTGTTTAGAATATGTTCATAGCTTTGACATTCTGAACTTTTGTTTTTGCTTTTGTTTGTTGATGCTTGAAGTTGTCTTTGGTTTTTTTCCCCTTCCTTTGGGTGGGTTGTCTTTCTGTAATCTTGTAGGAGCATATGATTTTGGATGAGAGCATAAAGTCTGTGTGAGTTCTCGCTGGTCAGGAAGAGAAGATTCGCAGCGCTGTCGTAAGTATTAGAAACAAGAATCTCTGCTTCTTGAGGCCAAAAGGCATTCCCTTTGTCGGTATGTCACCAAAAGGCTGTGTCACTTGGTCACTAGTTTCTCTTTGCTTCTCTCATTCATCTCAACTTGCCAGGTTGTTTGTCGTAAAAACGATTGTGAGTAAATACTGTGTGATGATGCAGGTGTGGCTCTGATACTCAGTAGGACGAATTGCCGCGTTCTGATCTGTGCTTGTTACAAAAACTCTAATTTTACCCACAGCTGGTCCTGAGGAGTTCCTCTGTTTAAAAGATCTGGAGGCTTTCCTGCAGTCATCCAAACTATCCATCCTCAACTAGAGGTAATTCCTTGCACGTGTACTACACGTCGTGGTTGTTCGTGTGTTGTTCTGGTAAAGTAAATGGAACTTGGTTATGATCACTTGCTGCATGTTTTTTTTGGTTGTTGTGGTTAAAATGTGTGTCATATGCTGTATCTCTCTAGATCGCCATAGCAAGGCTACGAGATGCTTGGATTCACAATGGCCAAAATCACAGCAGAGAAGGTT